>NC_092701.1:28426890-28599390 GCF_964275005.1 Diadema setosum | reverse complement strand
GAAGGTAACCATGTACTCTGCTTTCGGCTTTTTAAAGAGAAAAAAAAATCCTTGTCTACTTCCATAAACATTATTCCAAGTTGCTAATCCGAGAATCCGATTACGGGGTGCTTAATGGTGACATTACGCACTCGACAACAAATTGAAGCCAAGCGCATTAGCGATTACATTCTTATTTCCCCCATAAAAAGCAAAGGTGGGGACAAAAAAAAGAAGGAAAAATAGATACTGTAGACGATAAAGTCCCAAAATACGTGCATGCGCTTTAATAAGATGATGAGTAGAATGGGGGTAGAGAAAATTGACTTTGAAGAGTGACTGAAACACAGAACATTTCAGAGGAGGAGCGAAAGAGAAAGAAAGAAAGGAACAGGAATAGTTGCAGAAAGAGAGAAAAAAAAAGAAAAAGAAGAGTGGGGAATGAAACAGATAAGAAGTTGGCAAGATGATGGAAAGAGTTGAAGAACGGCGGTATCAAAGATTGATATAGAGGAAGCAATGAAATCAATTGTTGTTACAATTTTCATAGAATTCATGGACATCTACTCGAAATGTGAGAACGAAAGACTGCAGGGCTTCACATGTATAATTAGTTTAGTATGTGCAGTGTCGTACATGGACATGACTGAGGAAAGAAAAGGAGCCAGACCACTTCCAATATCTGAGAGAGTACATCTCTTTTATTATGGTTATGCTTACTTGTCCGGACCACAGTCTACTGACATTCGCTGCAGTGTAGATACAAAAATTATGTTTCATTTTGTAAGTCCTACACCGGAATAGGCCTACCTTTGAATGTAGCCTGGTAAATTTCAGTCAGTTCACTTGTTGATGTCTTTTGTTGTTTTATTTTTTATTTTTTTAATAGTATTGATCATTATGTTTAGTGACATGCCACAGATATACAGTTAGAAGTCATTCTATTTTTCTAGGAATACTGATGCACGGTGTGGTTTGTTTAACCGATTCTAGTATAGCGTCTAAAAATCTTGTCCATGTGGGTGAAGGGAAAACTTGCAGAAACGAATACGCGCAGGTATGCAAAATAACACAAACAACACAACCAATGATGATGAAAAATGGGAGAAACATAAGATAGACATGATTATGACGATGATAACCATTATCATTGTTATTATTACGAGTAGCAGTAGTATAATAGATATATTATCATTATTCTTTTTATCATCAGTGATATTTTCATTCAGTATTCTTTTATCATCGTCATTCGTAGAACTTTCTATTCGAGAAATCATCAACAAACAAACAAACAAACAAACAAACCAACAAATAACAAGCAAACCCAAAACAGTGATGTCATTTGCATCAAAATCAACAATGAAAATTTTATACGCATATTGATAAAGATGAATGATAAACAAACACAAATGATTAATTGCACAGATGTGTTGTATAAAGGGCCTACTGTTACAAATCTGGGCAACGATTCGTTAACATGTATACATTAAACAAAGAAGGATTTCTGCTCTTCTTAACTTTGATCATGCTCACTTAGTGTCTTGCTTAGGTTTTTGTAATGATACATTGATTATGGTCTACCGAATAATGAAATCAAAAAGTTGCAAAGAATACTAAACTCTGCAGCCACATTTGCCATGTTTGCTCGATTTTATAATGAACATATAAAAGTCGAATTCTAAGACAGTTGCATTCGTTGCCAGTAAAGCAAGGAATTAACTTCAAGATTTTAATCATGATATTTATGTGTTTGCAAAAACTGGGCAATACTTATCTACCACAGTTAAAAACAAAACCTTCGCTTTCCGTCCATACTTCTTTAGTAAGCCTAAACCTTAACAATATCAACAAATTTTTATCTCGCAAGATCGTTCCAACTGGCAGCCGCAGAGTTACGGAACAAAATTGATATTACCCACGCATCTCAAGCAGACACTCACAGTAAATGATTTCAAGATTTTAAATGTCAGTGGACTAAGCTTTACGCTGTATGTCAGAGTTATAATTACCATCATTATTCATTCGGTCTTTCAGGCGTGTCTACATACACAAACACAAAACAAATTTGATTCAGCATGACAAAGAATAGAAGACATCATAACACAACAACAAAGCAGAAATGGAAAAACAGGTCTAGATCGTGACATAGCAAGATTTGTCACTTTTTATCTCGTTTTTTTTTTCACATTTTCTCTCTTATGTCTATTTCCCTTTATTTTTTATGTTCCTTCTTTCAATGTTCAAAGAAACATTAATCGATTTTTTTTTTTTGGTGATATACAAATGGTTTATTATTATCATCATTATCATACAAATATAAATGTATAGGCCTACAGGGAGCGGGAGGAAAGTGAGTAAAGGAAGCAAAAATACTAAAATGTAATTAAAACAATAAAACATTTCAAAACGACAATAAATTTCGCATCTGTATTTTCTTCACAGGGGTACCCATAATTATGCACGCTTACTTTCATGGACGACGAAAATGAACCCGCCGAATTGCATTTGCTAATTCTCTCCCCCTATTTTGCTCGAACGAATTTCAAAATCAATTTCCATACGAGACAGTGACAGGCACAGTACACACATATTATACGGTGGCGCAAGTTTGTTCTCTCAGCGAAAATAAACCAGAAAAACCGCCACACGCACACGGAGAAGTGTTATTCACAAGGATCCGTACGTAACACATCAATACGTGTTTCCGCACCGCCGCGTCCGTGTTACTCTATACACGGCAAAACACTTCGGAGTGGCTCACGGAAGCGCGTTCATTATGGAAATTGAAAGAATTCTTCAGAACCTTCTCGGGGACTGAAAGCATGCGTTTAAAATTCAATTTAGACTCTTCCCCTCTGCGTGTGGAAAATGTAGGGAAATAACCCTGGGTCTGTGGTCGAGGTGGTAAAAAAGAAAGTGTGTGTGTGTGTGTGTGTGTGTGCGTGCGTGTGTGTTTGGTTATGTGAAAGAGAGAGAGAGAGAAAAATAGAAGAGAAGAAAGTGCAAGAAAATGAGACAAGAACGAACTTAAAACCCAGACGATGGAGGGAAGGAGACGTGATATTGATGACGCGGAACACCTGCCAGGGATATGTCACAGAAATTCGCTGGAGTCGGGCGGGAAAAGAGATTCCAAGAGGTTGGAGAAAGTCTCTGTATATTGTTGTTAGTGAGTGTGTGTGCGTGTGTGTGTGTGTGTGTGTGTGTGCTTGCGTGCGTTCGTGGTTACGTGCGATCGCGTGGAAGAAAGAAAGAAGAACGCACAATTTTCGAGTTGTATAACTTTTCCCCGGTTGTCTTCATCACGCAAGAAAGAAGATTTCTTGCATGTTTTACTTGGCGGGAATATAGCAACTGAGACAACCATGGAGCGTGGCCAAGCCATTAAGTGTTGATATATCGGAGTTATCACACATAGCTACATCATGACACAGACAATGAATATAATTTCTTGTTTTTTATAATTTCTCTATTAATTTGATTTTACTTATTCATCTAGTTTCTCATTTCTTTTGTCATTTATCTACTTATCTACTTATGTACAATAATTCTATTCATTTATTATCGTATTTTTTTTTCGGGGTTGTGTTCAATATTGCTTGAATTGGAATATTGCGCTGTTAAATGAATCGTCATACAGCAACTGTCATGACTACTGATGGGAATAATCAGAGCAGATTATGGTGATGACGCCAGAGAGTTTTACGATACTGTGCGTGAAGTATAACCACACGTGTGGTGATAAAATGGACAACAACCAGCCAACCAACCAAACAACCAACTAATGAACCATTAAACAAACAAACACAAACCCAACCCCATAACAAACAAACAAACAAACAAACAAATAAACTCATCCGAAATTGGCTTCATGCTCCTTTTTCATGAAAAAGATAACTATAAAACATCAAATAAAGAGATATTTGTTTCTGTTAGGCAGGTAATATTGATCACGACATAAGATTGGATATATATATATATATATATATATATATAGATAGATATAGATATATATATAGATATAGATATAACTGATTCCTGCAGCAGTTTGCGATAGCATTGCAGTGCCCCCAAACCAAATGTTTTGTTATGTATTCCTAATGACGTAAATCGGCGAAATGTGTGGCGAAGACATTTCTCATATTAATACAGGTGTTAATCTTTCGAATCATTACGGCATTCTCAAAAATCGATGTTCTTCAAAATCAATAGCAACTACATTTTGACTGACAGGTCTCATGCTAAATATTTATTGGCTGTGTTTGTGTTTTCTTGTTGAGTTTTCTGCTTAAAAAACAACAACAAACGAATAAAATTTTCGCCATATCACGTGTCTTTGGGGTCAAATAAATCGAGTTCTCGAATTGATCATGAATTGACAGTCTTAACTATTTTCGTCATAGGAATTCGTGCACGTGCCTAGATCGATTGAAGTCCTTAGCTCAAGTTATGTTTTTATGCCAGCAGATGCTTAAAATTGACCAAAGTGGGTCACTATAAGAAGCAAATTTCAAGTTTCTTTGTATATTGTCAATCTTAAGTAAAGGTCCTGACAGTGTCCAACATAAGATTTACCTGGACTTCCTCTTAGGAAACCAGCTTAAAATGACGCCAGCTAAACGGCTGCCTATAGTAATAAGCAACTATTTCAACTTACCTCTTTCTATCACATACAATTCTAAACTTAAACATTGAGAAATGCAACGACTGTTTCGCACACAATACAAGTTTTGAGATATATTAGGTCTTCAGCAGCTAAAACATGTATTCCTCTTTCCCTTAATTAGTTGTGTGAAAGTTCACCAGTTGTGTTGCTATGACAACATAACACTTGAGCAGCAGAAATAATTGAAAATGCAACGTTTTTGCTATTAAATGACCTAAGAGTGTGTTTTAAAATAAATGTCTAGCTGATGGGTGTATTTCGTGGTATTATGTCGCTTGCAGTCATGTCTCAGTCCATTTAGAGCCATAATCACATCATGAATATCACAGTAATATGGTTGTTGCTATGGCAATATAAAGTGCTGCTTAGGTCAGACTCAAAACTGTACCGTGGACTTGCACATTAAGTTCATATCTAACGTAGACAACCGTTTATTTCATAATGCTTGACTTGGGATATATAAAGAAAATGTGAAATCATTCGCATGGTTGTGCGTGTTCGTTCGTTCGTTTGTTTATTTGTAAGTTCGTTTGTGTTCGTGCGTGCGTGTGTGTGTGTGTGTGTGTGTGTGTGTGTGTGTGTGTGTGTGTGTGTGTGCTTATGGGTGGGGAGTTAGTATCTGGCAGATGTCCTTGTTCTTGTTTTTGTTCTTCTTTCTTCCCAACATTTTTGTTCCCACTCCTTTTTCCAAAATTCTGGGCTGCGACCTTTTAGCGTTGATCATCTCATGACGATATTCATTTACGGGGGCGCACTGAGATGGCTAAGGACATATCTCACCAGCAATACCTATGATTTTAAGGATCACATTGTTGTTGATTTGAATTTTTTATTTGTTGCCCTAATTTTCATGTGCATTTCCTTTGGAAAAACAAAGAAATTTACTGCGAAATCGCAGAAATGTACATGATAATTATACAAGTGTATCTACAGGGAATGATGATCAAATCTATGAACCAGTCCAATAAAGTTGTGCTGCCACTCATACGCAGCTTGCTGAAGGTATATATCAAACTCAAATTTCCGCGTTGCTCGTATTTAGACTGATAACAAATTCAACTCGCAATATCGTTAAAAGTAAACACCGTAGGAGTTTATCTTATTTTTCTTTCATGCAACAATTTTCAGATTTCCTTGTTTATTCGTACCCGGCGAATATATATGTAGCTGCCTTTTGATCAGATTAGAACGGTCTTTGATGTTTATCATTTTCATTTCGACTAGTTTAGCTCGCCGTTCGTCTTTAAACATGACTCTTTTTATTGTTTTATTTTATACTAAAGAAATGAAATATTCAGCCTACAAATTAAAAAAAAATAATAATACAAAGAAAAAATATGCAACGTGCTCATGCAAGCAATAGCCTGTGTTTCAAAAAATCGCACCAGTAACGATGCAAAATTCAAGCGGCAAGTATGACATAAAATTCATTTATTAGATTTGTCTGGCGTAGCCAGGGAAAACAGTGATTATTGCTGCCTCATTTTTGACAATCTTTATTCAATTTTTTGGCGGCAGTTTTTAATACATCCCCGAACACGAGCCGAGCGCTCGCTTGCTTTGCCCACCATTTCCATGCTAACTTAATTGTTTCTCACCCACGAACTGTGCATACTTGTCGTCAATATTTGCCGCTACATCGAGTTCGTATAATCGTACAACTCAGTTTCCTCATACTGACGTTTTCTCCCTCTTATTCTTCTTTTATTTGTGTTTAATTCCTAGTCTCTGTTGTACCGGTGTATATCTTAAAATAGGCAGGATCCCTTTTTTTTTTTCTTGTTCTTTTTTTTTCTTTCTCCAATTTCTCGAGTCTCCCGTCTGAATCGCTGCGGTGTCTTTATAAACGCGCGACGTGCCTAATTCGTTTGTACTGCGAGTATACATAAATCAAATTAACAGGGCTAAAAATGTGTCCTAAAGAAAACACCCCATTTAAGCGAGTCAACATTTACCCGTCGCCTTTCTTGTTCGCACGCGTGTAGTCTCCAGAAATCGTGACATTCTGCTTCAACGCCGCAAACAATTTGGGTAGATTATATTGTTCTCTCCATCAAGATACCACACTTTCCAAGAATTACATAAAAATTGTTTTTAATGGCGCAAATACCAATCCTTTTGGTTAAACATTGTTAAACACTCTTCTCACTAGAAGTAAAAAAAAAAAAAAAAAAAAAAAAAAAAGAGAGAGCGCATAACTGTGTCTATAATTGCTTACAGTTCTTAGTTTGTAAAGAGCTTACGTAAAGTAGTGGTTTGTGAAAGAAAGTATGCATTGGGAGTGTGGTGGTATATTTTTCGGCAGAGAACGACATCAGTATTGCAAGATGCACTGAAAACGGTACGTAACTGCATACATGCAGCAACAGCTGCAGTGTGAAAGTTGAATGCCGCACCTCGAAATAGGTAGACCGCCATCAACGGCGATTTACCTCTCCTATCTCGAGCAGAGTTGCCCAGACCCTACATTCACTACCGAGGGATATCGGACATCACGCATTATTGATTGTCATATCAAATGCTGTTTTGCCATAAAAACTTGAAAAGATCTGAAAACATTCGAACCAACCACATCTATTTCATCTTGAAGAGCGGGCTTACAATTACCAACTGCTTCCGTAGCGGCTGTGTGAAACAAATCTTAATACATAATACATTCTGTTCGCGGAATAACATTGAGGTCAGTTACCAAGACTTGACATCCGCGCTCGCTTCATGCACGTGGAAACAATACACAAAGCGAAATCGTCAAGCGTCGGTAGCATCTGGCCGCAGTTGCTGAAAAGGTCGTCACCTACTGCATACGAAGAGATGTCTCTGGTAGTTCAAGCTTTCACTCGACCTACAAACTCCAAAGCTCCGTGGATATAGGCAAAATCCGCCAGGAATCGTTCCACAGGGGAATCGAAACAAACCAAATGATTCTAACCACCCGCGGGTTCCAATAAGCATATCTTAAAAAAAAGAAGAAATTAATAAATAAAAAATAATAATAATGAAGGCAAATAATACATATTCTTGGCTGGATCTGAAGTGTGGCTTGATGGGATTAAAATATCCTTACAACGTTTCTTGTGTACGCTCCTTGTATACATTTCTTCCACTTCATTCTTCTACAGTACCATTAAACCCTTGAAAACACGATAATTTTTATTTGGTTTCTGGTTGGGTTGACGCTGTGGCTACCTTCCAGCTACCTCTTCCAATCACCCCCTCCCCCCCTCCCCCATCCCCCTCCCCCTCACACATGAGGGGGACAAGATATCTCGAAGTACTCTTCTTTCGTCCTGTTTCTCCATATTCATGGGTCTTTCGCTGCTTTTTTTTTTCAAAAGCATTAACATGCTGTAGCCTGGCTTTACTTCGATACACTCTAAGGATACTCCCGCGACAGACTAGAGTGGTACTAGTCGTTTGGGAAATACTGGCAGTCGAGGATTCATGAAAAATTAAGCGGTCGTTAAACGCCAGATGGGGCTACTTAAGGCGTTCGGGATTAGCTAAATGGGTTGTGTCGTCTCCCGCGAAATCATCGAGTATAATCCATCCACGTTGTTCTTTGAAAGGCTTAAAGAAAATGGAAAGCCAGGTTTGGTCTCTCTCTAACCAACCTCCCCCCCCCCCCCGCCAACTTATCCGGCAAGGAGATAACTTCGAGCCAGGCATACATCCCTCTTTTACTTTTTTTTCGTTTGTCTGTTGGTTTTTGTGGGTTGCAAAATCGATTTGAAAGCAATATATATATATTTTTTTTTCTTTGAAAATGAAATTTCTGGATAAGGAACAAGAAAAAATGAGTGCCGTACTATGCGCGGGAGGCCAGTGAGACAAAGAGGGTAAGAGAAAACAGGAGAGTGAACGAGCATTTATAATTGCACAGAAAGGTGGAAAGGGGTGAAAATGTAGGACTTTCACGGTATGTAGCTCTCTCTCTCTCTCTCTCTCTCTCTCTCTCTCTCTCTCTCTCTATATATATATATATATATATATAATTATATATATATATATTTATATGTATGCATATTTTTTTATTATATTCATAGATAGATAGAATAGATATAAAGATATATCTTTATGTTCACACAAAAAACACTTATTTTATGATGTAAATCATGTACTAGTACACGATCTCGAACGCTATTGATTATATGCAAGGGAAAAAAATGCACTTTTATTTCCCCTATAGGCCGAAGGCCGAATTGATATAGAATTGCAGGAGGGCAGATTATACATTTAGAGTGTATATAAATTGGTTAGAACCGTAACCATTTGTTATGACATTTATTGTATAGTGAACGAGGTGCATTTACAACATTTTTTTTTTCTTTCTTCAGAGGCTCGGGGATTTCCCGTGAAAGACTCAAAATAGCTCAGTGATGTCAATGGTTGTCACGTGGTACCGATCAGACCAATGACAAATCTTGTTATGAATATACTAATGTAGGGTTTTCTTGTTTGTATATGTAAAATGAACAAGTTACATGATGTCGCTTGGGTTGACAGTACAAATAGGATACAATGTTTAATTGTGTATTTGCGGGATATCACAGCCGTCACTGCAATGATATATCCTGCTTTGTTCACACACACACATAGGACCAAGGAAAAGCGAACAGACGTATTCGCATACACACACACAGACACAGACACACAGACACACGCACACACACACACACACACACTCACACACGTACATAGGCGTACATAATACTATGCATCTTGCAAACACTGCTAGAGAGAAATGTGACATCTCATTTAATCACAAAAAAAACATACACAATATGTTATGCATAAAGTAAGCTGCATATACCCCAGTACACACGCTCTCTCTCGCTCTCTCTCTCTCTCTCTCCTTCCTCTAAAACATATATGTTTCTTTTCGTGGTCATACTGAAGGAGGGCTTTCAAATAAATAGAGTAGAATTCAGTTATCATAATGAGAGGGTTGACCACAGAAGACATTTTGACAAGAAACCGGTAGTGACACTGAAAATAAAAACTCACGAAGTTCATGTAAAAGAAAATTAAAGTTTATTTTGAGATTAAAGAAAATAATGGTATCATTGTATATGTCTTGTCCTAGAGCAACTAGAAGAAGCCTAAGTATAATCATGATTAAATGAAAAAGCAAAATCTGCCCGGATGCACTGCCGATCTAATGTAGATGAAAACTTAATTTTTTTCATAGATCTTCCTGTATTGTGTTGCATTTTAGGGCTTCATGTGAAATGCATAGTGTTATCTTTTCTTTGAAGTCATTACCCTAAAAAATCAGTGTAGCAAAAAAAAAAAAAAAAAGCTCAGGCCCCTTTTGACTCCCTAGAAAATCATTTACATAAATCATTATACGTAGGAATTGACAGCATGAGTTTGAGTTCTGTTATATATTTTATATATATATATATATATATATATATATATATATATATATATATATATATATATATATATATATATATATAAATTGTAGTTGCTCCGCGTATTGGCAGTGCTAGTAGGGTATTAACACCTCACTATTACCGTAATATCACTGTGAAACTTCATTCGCACTGTCATCCCTGACGAAGGGGGAGGACCCCCGAAAATTCGGATTTTTAATTAAAATCAAGATTGGCATTTAATGCATTCCTCTGTTGTGACATTATTATTGCTACACACACACACACACACACACACACATACATATATATATATATATATATATATATAATATTATATGTATATATATATATAAATAAATAAATATAAATATATATATATATATATATATATATATATATATATATATATATATATATATATATACATGCAAACATCACATCACACCATGCATGACATATCATATTCATTCACAAGCTACAGAAGGCAATACAGTGAAAAGAGAAACAACTAAGGAGCCAGTGTTCAGGTAAGAACGTGCACAATATTCAATATTTCCTTCTTTTCAAATTCTTTTTTTTTTCATTTCATACACTTTCCCCCATTCGACAATAGAAGAAAAGCACAATTTCAACAATAATTATAATCTCGGTAATATCTTCGTGTAAACAGGTGCGTTTACAAAGAACGACTGTACAGAAAATACGTATACAAATTTGTAGATCGCATAAAAAAACTAAAGCAAAAGAAACTCGATGCATTCCCATAATGCAGACAGGGTTTCACAATGTACAAACTGTGAGTACCACAGTTTTGTTTCTTTAAACGCTGGTAAAACAGTACCCTAATATAATTATGAAAATAGTCGCGAAAATGGTGTTGTGATAAATATACCTAAAAGTTTGTAAACAGTATGTCTTTCAAACGAAGCGAAGCGGCTTTCTCTCATCGACTCTCTTATGTTTCATAATGAATGTGTCAACATACAATGAAAACAGTAAAGGAATAATTCATTTCCACTTTCTATGGCAGGGAAAAAAAACACAAGAAGGGGAAAAAGATGTTCGGTCGGATGCAAAACGGAGAGGTCTTGTTTCGTGAAAAAAAGTTGTGTGTTATTTACATAGCACATTTACAACCTCATTATTTCACGAGCACAGGTGAAAATTCATGTTGATACAGTTACATGATGACCACAACTTCATCTCACCTCAGTCAAGACATCGAATTCTACGCTAAAGTGTCTTTTTTTTTTTTTTTATAGCTGCAGGCATGTCAGTATTTCAGATTCAGACTTGGATTCAGAGTGAAGAAAAAAATATGATATTCACAATTCATAATCACCATGTTGAAGCTTCAATGACTGGCACGATATCTATCCTTAAAAGCAAAAGCAATAACGCAGCAGTTGTTTGAATAAAGTTACAACCTTGTTCCAGACGAAATGCAAAGTAACTGTCTATAGGTCAGTAATAACGTTTGCTCGCTCGATAACGTTTGATCGAAGAGACTCATTAATGATCGTTACAAATGAAGAGTGTGATCGAAAAACGAGTCAACTCAATTCTTGTCAATTTGAGATATTCTCGATTAAACGTGCTAAAAAAAATGAGAAGAATAAGACAACTTGGGATATTTTTAATCATAGCTTGAAGAATATTCCTTGTTATGCAACAACTCGGGTACCACTGGAAAGGTTTTGTTTTGCTCTATCTGACGATGGACTTACTTTAAAATGTTACTGATCAAAACAGTCGCCATTAAAGAGAGAGAGAGAGAGAGAGAGAGAGAGCGAGAGAGAGAGAGAAAGAAACAACGTCGGCACCGAAGCGCCCCATTAACACGGACGGACGAAACTGCACCCCAAGTGGCCTCGTACGCGTGATTTCAACTTTTGACTTCTCAAAAATACTGATCGACTCAGCAAGATTTTAGTTCAGTAATCGTAAATTAACTCACGATGCAGACATGTCACTCTCGCGCACACACACAAGATATCTTTTTTTGGTCGAAGTTTGGTAAAACTGGCGGTTAACATGCTTTTTATCGTATTCATCGAACATCTGACACAATCTCATGATGACCAACTGTATCTACAGTCACAGTGCGTTGAAGCTGTCATACAGTGATAAAAGAATCACCTAATAATCCATGTCGCCTTCTTGTATCAAGAATCGTTAAAAAATATACAGTTTTTTTAAATGGACTTTACACAGGTTAAGTATTCACTAATCAATACAAAACGATAGAGGATGGGATATAAACTGTGTCTTTCTTGAATATTATGACGTTGCATTAAAGAACTAAAACACATAAGACGCAGAGCATTATGATATCAATGACATAACCGGGTGACATCCAAAGTCGGTCAGAGGAGAAACTTTTTTCCGACACTTCCAATCTGACCTGCAAACAGTTCATCTTTTATAGTTGCAACGAAACAGGGGAATTACCCGTGCAGAGATCAACATAAATACAGCGAAATATCATGATTGATTGCAGAAGGTACCATCCATTGATTATTCTTTTATATTAATATCGTGTAGGAAATCAAGCAGCGTTTGACTTAAAAAAAAAAGAGAAAAAAATACAAATGAAACAAAATACATTGTGAAAGCTATGTTAAATTCAGCGTGTCAAATGCAGTTGATATCAATGTTGTACTAGACAATGGATTTATGAGCAAACTATGGGTAGTGCTCCCACAAGACTAGATCCTATTCAACGTGGGAGAAACGTATGATAAATGGCGCCAATATGCCGCCATCAGAGCGCAATTACCGTCGACAGCGATAATAACTAAACTAAAAGAATGGAAAGAAGACGAAAACCTCTCAAGATTTCGCCAAAAAGGCAATGCATCATATCTGGGATTTCATGAAGATTTACGAGAACGAAGTGACGAAGAAAGGGACAACTTTTCTTCCCAACTCTCTCCCTCTAAAAAAGAACAAAAAACAAAACAAAACATACTTCTACTAGTTTTCCCCTTTCTATATCCACCTTGCCCGTTCCAATTTACGTAGGCTGAATAAACATGGCCAGTATTTTCCCTAAGGTAAGCTTCCAAAAAAGCATATCGAGCAAAGACGCGTGACTACGATTTTGACATAACTCGGTGAGGTTGGTATACCCCGACTTTAATCCCCGTTACGTCTCGCCAGTAACGATGGGTTGTTGGGCCGGGGGGCGAGGGTCTGGGGTAGGGGGGAGATCAGCTCCTAACTCATAGTGTAATCCCACTTCTGAGGCGTTGTTAAGACGATTGGATACTGACATTAGAAAGACATAATAAGACAACAACAACAACAGTCTGCATGCTGAGAAGATACGGGAATGCGATGTGAATAAAGACCTACTATAGCTAGATTACATATCGGTAGATGTACGGATTACGGGATGGATTCTGTATGAATCAATAGCAGCAGACGGGCAAAGCGTATGAGACAGAGGGGTTAATAACAGCAGAGAGAAAGAAAAAAAATGACGGTGCATTAGGGATGAATATAATCATAAGATCTTGTTGGAGGCTAATATAACAGACTTAAGAGATGGTCGATAGACAAAGGAAACGGTCTGATCACATTAGTGAATAAGTTGGGGTAGGGAATGGACGGGGAAAAAAGAGAAAGTTAGAGAGAGAGAGTGAAAGACGGAGAGAGAGTTGGACAGATCTCTCACATGATGAACATCGAGCTTTCTTGTCGACAGCTGACTATACACATAGCCATCAATTAAGTCGAGTCCATTTTCAGGGGACAGCGCACTTAACCCGCCGTTGCCAACCGCGAGCAGCTTAGCAAATCAACCCTACCCCCCAATTTTCACGCGCGTTCCGACATCGAGTGTGGGGAAGAGCCCCCTCAACGCAGCGCGGTGCACGGAGCGCTTCCCATGTCGCATCTCCCGACATTCTCTTGGGCCGAACTGTCATCCCCCGACCCACTCGCTGTTTTTATTAGCCTCCCAGTGTTCGAAGGTTAGACAGGCTAATTAGATACGATTGTAAATGAGCTCAAGGGCTTCTAATAAATGATCTGTCTCGATATGAAGCGTGCATTACCCACAGAGAAGAAAAACGTGATTTATTAATTTTGATTCGGGCTGCCTAATTTTCCCCAGTCTCCTTTGATATTACAGAATGCATGACGAGCATGGAAAACCGACGATTAATAATCTTCTCGAGATTGATGTGAGTTCATTCTTTTTTCCTTCTGTCTGTATGCCTGTATCGCCCTGTCTTTCTCTCTATCTCTCCTTCTCTCTCTGCTTTTTGGTAGGTTCATCTGCGTCACACCCCAAGATAGACTCGGCCGGCTGGTTATTACAAACTGTCATTGAGTCGACCAATGCTCCGTTTCATCCCTCGGTTTCATAATACACGTTTGCGGTTGCTAATAAAGTTCTGGTGAGCGACGTGGACGGCCAAACTTCAATTACAAGCTTGTTCAGGCGGGAGCCCCTACACCCGCCCGCAAATACACTAATCGACTGATACTGTCAGCCTTTCTGCGCTGTTCTTACTGAGTGCATTGTGCCTATAGGAGGACTTATGGACCAACACACATGATTTTGCACGGTTTAATTCGAACTGCCACTATAAAAAGCCACGGCAAGCGGAACATGGAAGCGCCACCAACGTTGACCCTCATATTATAATGTCACCAGATTGTCAGCAAGCTACAAAGACAGAGGGAAATGTGTATGAACGGACTGTGTGTATGTAACATTGAAGACAAAAATAAAGGAAAAAAAGAGCAGAAGAGACATTTAAACCACGAGAAGTGACAAAAAGTGGCCTATCAAGCTAGTAATACACCACAACATGCAAGACACAAATGAAACTAGATTAGTCTCTCACTCTAACACCTTAATGACATATAAAAGTGCTCACCTTGCCATTTCAGTGCAGAATAATTAAAATGTATAATATATATATGTCTATATATATTTCAAAGTCTCTCGCGGTTTTCTTTGACATCACAGAATATAGTTCACGAACTTTCCACATCGCCACCCCCCCCCCCCCAAAAAAAAGAAATAGAATCACACAAAAAACATTTGTATACAGGACGGTAAAAAAGACGAGGATTCCATACAGCGTCTCATTTGTGAAAAAAAAAAATCACTCGCCTCAACAGTCAATTGAGTTCTTATCCGTTTGCTAATTTCCAGTCCTCTGGATGGTACGGCATCATCGTACACGTGAGAAATCTTGTGCGAATACAATGCATACGACATAATTATTTAACAAAACGGCTGTCGACAGATGCTAGCATTTGAACGTTGTTTTTTTTTTTTTTTCACTGTCACTACACCACACTTGATATCGCTCTTGGTGTACGCGTCGACGATGAGACAGAAAAAGAACACACATCAACAACGACAACATCAATTTCACGCCCGCTCCGTTTCGTTCTAAGCCGAGCCGATCACAACTATCGGTTGCCGATCGATCGTCGGTGGGTAGTGCGCCATCGCGTAGCGTCCATAGCAACGACTTCCGGGTCATATGTCACAAGGTCACAGTATCTGATCCATTATCCAATTTTCATATTTCCCCATGCGCGTGAGTCTGTTTCGTTCCCTTTAGCATCACCTTGTGGCGTTAGTATATACACTCCTCGGTAACTCTTTTGCTTTGCCAGTAAGACCGCCAGTACGACGAGTGCGTGTTCCGGGGCAGGCCGCTTTAGAAGGCTGGAGAAATCTTCAAGCATTTCATTAGCATACCTGTAGTGGTAGAACAAGAAAGGGAGAGAAAAAAGGAAAAAAGATGAGGGTAGAGAGTGAGCAATGACAAACCAAACATCCATATCTACGTATAATATATACACATATATCTGATTTATTTTCAATAAACGAAGATCACATGTACGAGGGGTGACGTAATTGGCAAACCAATTTGGCGCGCGAATTAATTAAAAAACATGGGGCATGATTTCGCCGTAAATTGACAGGCACGATTATGCCTGTGCAGTCATCCATCGTCGAATAATTGCGCGCGACAAGAGCAAAATAACTCTGAAATTACTTTTTCAATTTGATAAATGTCTGCGTTGGCTTTCGAAGCCTCGTGGACGTCCATCACACGGGCAGGCACTTTGTCAAAGTGGTTGACAATTGTTATTAGATTTTATTATTATGAATCCAGAATATAGCTTTACTTCAGCGACTGCCCCTTTCTCAGTCCCTTTTCAGCGGTTGTCAGCAAATTCTGTGAGTTATCCTTCTGTGCAAAGGGGTGGTGCAATATAGAAATACGCCAATTGAGAATGGGGACCGCGTTACACAAAATGAGAAAGATACAAGATGAAGAATTATTACAAAATATCCGCACGTTGTCCATGTGAGCAAATGACAAGCATAGAAGAAATCTTAATCTGATTACGATTATTTTTTTCTTTGAGCCATTGCAGCATAACGAACATGACACAGTAATACCACTATATCGGTGGACTATATCATTATATAAATTCATGTCTTCACACTGCAATGAACACGCATGAAATTCATAGCTATAGTCAAAATACATGACCATAAATTTCAACCATAGACTACAAACAAAACAAAACAGATAGAACATCTTGAAAATGAAAGAGATAAAAACTAACACATCGAAAGAATTAAATTTCATCACTGTTGCTTTCTAGCTTGGCCGACCGCCGTTCAGATGGCACTGGAGGAGTATAGTACGTTGCCGCAAAGTCACCAATGTCATTATAATACACAGACAATCTAGCAAGCTGTGAGCATCATACGGGTACTGCCAATCTCTCGGCGAGATGGTGATACTATAGGTGTGATTAATTAAAAGAAGTCGTCTGACTGTAAAGTAGCGCGATCCGTGTTGGGAGGGGTGGCGCGAAAGAAGGTGGGAGTTCGAGAAACGCGAGTAAGACGACTACGAGGGAAACAAAAATAAGAATATTTAAAGAACATCTATCTGTGTTTGGAAGATAAAAGATAAAAATTTATGGACGTTAAAACTCGCAGAACTTAAACTCCAACATGTCCACAGTTGGCTTTTGCCATTTGAGACATTCTGTTGCCAATTAAACCCACGATGTTCGCTTATTGCTCGCGTCGCTTGAAAAAAAAAATGGAGAAAAATTACCCCGAATTTCGCCCGATTAACGAAGCAAGAATATTTCGCCGACTCGGTAACAATCGCCCCAATTTTGCCCTAATTTGTATTGATAATGACGAGAACTCGTCTGCGAGCAGTCACGCTGTGTGGCGAAAAACAATATAAGAAGAAAAAAAAATGGCTGCGGCAAAATGTCCTCCGCTGTATGTTGACCAATTAGCTGAACTGTAATGACATAGTCCTATAATGAGACACAAGGGTAAGCGCCAATACGGTAAACGATTTAGCTATTTCCTATTTCAGAGTTATTAAACATCTCATTAACTCTGAGAAAGCTGGGTACTGCCAGCTGCGCTATTGTGGCCATCTTTTAATTTTCTTTCCATCTTTCATCCGTGTATCGCTTTTGCTTGCTGTCTTCCTACGTTCCAGCCAAAAAACAAAACAAAAACAAAACATACTAACCAGCCAATTTAGTCCCTTGTTCGACTCCATTACACTAAGCATCAACCAGTCTGTTTTTGATTTTATTTTTATTTTCTTGCTTGAGAGCAGTGCGAGCCTATTTGGCCTGAAATAATACGGTAACAACCCTGAATGCTTCGCTAAACTCTTACCGTTGGCGAACCAACTGTTATGCCTGCCACAAATGTCATGAGGTTTGACGGGAGTAAGGTACTGCGGATTCCTAAATGGCCCACTGGATTGCGACGTAGTATTTGTGCGGAAATTAAAGCTCATTTGACAATGACCATATACAGAGACGAAGAAAGAAGGAAAAGGGAAAGGGGGTGGGGTGGGGATGTGGAGAGGAGGAGGGAGATTTGAGGGGTTTGAATTCGCGCGCACTGATCCTACGAGCAGGATACACGTGCAAATATTGGCGGGCAAACATTTAGCACGAGGCGGGGAAAATATTAATACGCTACTCTGAAACGATTTCAATGTAATTATTTGCAGACTGGCTCATTCCTGTCGGTTTCGCGTTCCGTATATTGATAAGAGACCGCTTTATGTTTTCACAATAGATCCACGCTATTAGACGCAAGTCTTGTTTAAACGCAGGCAACAAATCGCTTCTTTGTACACGGGGCGTGAAAGCAGCATTAGCGGAGGGAGATTGAAATAGAAGAGGAATTAATATGGTCGAATCAATAAGATGATAGAGCACACTTCACCCTTTTCTCAGTATAGAGCTCTCCATTTTTTGTCCTTGTCTCATTTTCGTTTCTAGCTTAGCTCCGGTCCTTCCTTCTACGCCAGCCATTTAATAGCATCCGCCAGATTCCACAAGCGACGGAGGAAAAAAAAAAAGACCTCTCCACTTCGCCATGGTTATCGTGTAATTAATACTAATAAAAGCAATCGAAAAGCAATTATTACCACTCAGTTGAAGCGGTAACAATAGATAGAATATCGGCCTGCCCTTGCGCGCGCCTCAAAAACTAATTATTCCGCGTTTGCCGTGTTTAAACCCAGTACGCTTTCACAGTACAGGATACCGTGTGCGTGCGTGCGTCCGTCCGTCCTCACTCTTGGAAGCAATTCAGTTTTAATGAAAGTCTATATCCCAATTGCATTCGTCAAGAAATAAAGAGCATGAGAGAAAGGAAAACCCAACAGGACTGTAAAAGGAAACTTCATTTCGACGTACTAGAGGTTATCGAATGAGACTCTTGTACAGGGGTAACCGATCTGCCCAATAAAGTCTTGCTCACTTAGGGCGCATGGCATAAAAACTTGAGAACTGTGCCAGCACTCTCCAGCTATTGGGATTATCAGAGCACGCCGTCTACACAGGGGTTGTAGTCTTTTTCGTCTTACTGTGTTATCTTTCAACTTTTCTTTGAATGCTTCATTCCCCATCCCACTTAATTTACGTCTCCCTTTCTTCCCCCACTCTCTGTCTCACCATCTCGTCCAGGCCTTCCCCCCTGTATTTCCAAGCAAAATTTGCTCATATCGGGTGGGATCGTGTGCAATGGCGCAATTACTTCGCGCCACATTTACGGCCTTGCGTGAGGCGAGTCTGTCAAAATAAGGACTATCGATCCGCACCCATCACTCGGCATAATTGATAAGCAGATAATTACATTATCATTACTCAAATTCCTTCGAGCAAAACGACACTTGCATTGTACGCGCTTTGAACTCGCCCCTCTTACCCTCTCCTTCCACCTTCTCTCTCCCTTGTTGTCCCCTCATCCCTCAAACTCGCTCCAAAGGTTTCTTGTCATCTCCAATAATTTTCACATTAACGAGCACTGCCCGCGTCGGAGCAGTGCACACTTGGCCTTGCTAGTTCCCAGTGTTTGTTCAGCGGCAGCGGGCCTTAATCTTAACCCCCCTAGAACATAATATCGTCCACCACCACACTCACCATACGACCACGTGTGTGTCCTTTCATTAATCCCATTCAGGACGATCTGTATGATTGTGTATGAGTCGCTCTAGCGTCATTCCGGTCATGTCATCAAAGTATGTAGCTGTAAACCTGTACACTGTGGGTGCTATTCCAATGATTGGACGGTAGTTCACTCCCTTCCGACTACACCTCAATTCCTCTACATTGTCTATTCTCTTTGTTTTACACACAACAATGGAATTCATCACTGCACAAACGGCTTGAGATTTTGCTCCATAGACATTAAACTTCTAAACATGGAGACAGACAAATCGTATTTTGATCTTGACCGTATATAAACATGTTTTTATACAGCGCCCTTTAACCTTGACGAGGTACTAAAAAGCGCTTTAGAACATCACTACTCCAGTTCACACATAATATACATTGCTATCACCTCAACCCCCCCCCCAAGAGTATTATCATCTAGACAGCCACTAGAAACGGCTCACAAATGCTATAACGTCAAACCACATCTGCGGTAAGATTCTCATATACCGGGTATATACCCATTTATACACTAGGTCATTATTGGTTGAGATGTGCGTGGTGGACAAAGGCGTCTCTTTCGCAAAGACGATATTATATACCGAGGCAAAGTTTGAACACGGGACTCACTCCTCGAAAGCAGTGTGTAGTGACTAGACCATGAGATCACCACCACTCCATTTGCACATTGTCGCCTAAGATGACAGGTCCCGTTTAGAGTAATAATGATGCTGTCATCTTGTCATGTACAAGCATGAATAAGGATTGCAAACCCACAACTGCCTTCTAATATAGTGGGGCAAAAATGCCTGACATAAAAACGTGGAAAGCGAGGTAGGCAGTATGTGCGGTTCAAATATGAACTTCCATGCCACTCTTCATAATATATACACGCATTTTACCACACACACCTTGATTTTCACGTTCGAAAGAGAGACCTGAAAAACAAACAAGCCAAATTCAGTCTTGAAATGTTTCTCTTTTCGTCGTGTCAAAAAAGAAATCATTCGAAACTATCACATGCACAACAGAATTAGTAGCGCTGCCTCTAGATATACTTCTCGTTCAGTCATAAACTTGGACGAATGATATATCTTTGGTCGAGCAACAACGGTCAAATGCTTTATCCTAAGAGCTACCCTATCCCCAGGATTGTAAGTAAATCGGAGGTATATGTGAATCTAACTCGGTGCGGATTGCCTTGTAAAAGGCTAGCTCGATAATCGCCGACATAGTCCAGTTCAATCGAATGTCATTCAAGCCACCACCACCACCAAACTGCCAAAGGGGAAAAAAATCTTGTTTAACACGAAAAAAAAAAAAGAGATAAATGTCATGATGGCTGGAACAATAACCGAGCTACGCCAAAGATATTAACGGATGCAACATTTATCTTACGTTGCAGCAATTTCCGCATGACTCCCTGTTACAGAGCCTGTCCAGGAAGACGGCGGTTTTAATTGCCCACTGTTTGTTTTTTTCTTTTTCTTTTTCTCTTTTCTTTTTAAATTTCACGAGAGCAAATCAAAGTTTGCCGTTGGTATTGCTGAAAAGCGAACTTTCGAGCGAGAACAATCGGTGTGGGACAATGATATACGCGGACACTGCCATGACTGCAGAAATGAGTGCACTTCCTCAGTCTTCCATGTTGTGCAAATTGATTCACTCACGGTATTTGGGATCTGAGTGACTTACAGTGCCAGGAACGGCAACGTTTTATTTGGGAATATCTTTCGGAAACATCTCTCTGGAATATCTTTCGGGAATATCTTTCCGGAAGGATTGTCCGTATTGTCCGCAAACATGTCATGTTATTATATGTTTTCGAAGTTACAAGATATCACACATCTGTAGTAATCAGACAATGAGCAATACGTCTTCGGTGAATATCTGGGACAATCTTCCATTCTCACACAAACAACGAAACGTCCAGTTTCATTTGTAACCACTTCAAGTTATAACTGTTCGGGACAGCATACTAGTGTCGGATATGGGAACTTATGTTTTTGTAGCTATGATGCTAGCTGTAGAAATGTATAGCTGTCCAATCTTTTTTCTTCTTTTCCTCGTACCAAGATGCATAGACCTACATATCACATCATCACACTACAGAACACAATAACAGAGCAAAACATGTTTATCGACTTCTGGTCTGACGATAACAGTCTGTCGGAGAGAGGAAAACTCCCTCTACGTCGACATTCAGTGTACGCCATTCCCTAATTTCAATGGTAGCCTTTGACCTCATCATGTGGAAAATAATGGTGTTACTTGTCTCGGTAAGCATCTGCATTGTATACACTGCACTGACAAAGGACCCTGTCGCTATCACTGTTCTAGCATTGCCAGATATATGAAGTTAAAGACCTCGGTCACTACGGACGACGCCTGTAAAACATTGTGCTCGACATGTACGCCCCTCGAGCAGGACTTGAACTTTGAATCTGTCGTCTGCGAATGTAGACCCGTAACCACAATGTCACACTGTTCACATAAGTTCTAAAACTGCTGAAATGGTAATGCTAACTCTGTCATTACGATGATTAAAACTAACGACTCGAAGCTAGACTATTCTCTCCTCCCCCTCTTTTTGTTATCTCAATTCAACACCACTTTTCTTCTTTTTGTGTCTTTTTTCCGTGGTCATTCTAGAAATCAAGAAGGGCACAATAGGCGCTGGTTTCTCTCCGAGCTCGATCAGGGTCATGGCCGGGTGCTGTCCGCAGGGAGGAAGTGGAAGAAAGGGGACGGTATGCCGTCTGTGCGACCCTGTCACCAGTTTATTTAACAACTACTAATTGCCGTCCATCCCCCCCCCCCCCCGAAACCTAGCTTGGAGAGAACGAGCTGCCAAACCCGTCTTTACACAAAACTTCATAACTCCCTCAAAATGACACTAAACGGTCGAAATAAAAAAGCATGGCGGAAAGGAACTACGCGAACCTAAAATCAGGAGAGAGAGAAAATGCATTGAATTTGAGCCTGTTGCCTTGCTGAGATCATTAAAATTAGACCAACTTTTCTTTTTCGTCCGTGACACAGGTGTGTAGTGTGAAGAGATCATTTGAGGGTAAACCTACAAGCAAAGATTATGACGTGAAGGAGGTATATGACATTCAAAACGTACACTCGTAATTAGCCATGTGTGCTCGATTATGGTACTTTCTCATTACCACTTTCTCTATGCCATTCTTTTACTACAGTCGAAGATTTTAAGTCTTAGATTTCGTTGTAATATTGCTTGCAAATAATTAACCAAATCACACGTCGTGTAGAGTCGTGATGTAGTTGTTGATGTATCAGTTCAGTTTAGGGCAAGTATATAGGCTACTTGCCACGCGCAATGGGGATGCTCTAAATCAATAAAACCACACGCTTTTATCATCTTAACTCTTAATATACGAATACTTATCATCTGAATTATCCTCCCACCTTGTATTACTTTTGTTATCAAGTGTTATTGTTGATCACTGTAATCATCATCTCTGTAACCTTTACCTCAATCATCTTTACGATCTCTTATTTTGAAGTTGAATGTGATACTGTAAAAACCTACATTATCCCCTGTTTGGCGTATTATAGTTGGTCTTTAGGGGAGCTGACATAAGTACTAGTATACAATGAACAAAGCATAATATAAATAAAGCTGAGAGAAACGAAAGCAGGGAAAGATTGGTGGATTTAAATTTAAGTTGTAAGTGGGAGAGAAGTCTAAAATGTGTGCCACGCCATCAGGGCGGGCTGAGGGGGGGGGGGGGGGTGGGGGAGGGGGTGGGGTTCATTGACAGATTATACATAGATAAACTTGGTGCCCTACTCTGTAATCTCGTCTTCAGAGTAGAATTATATATGCCGCAATCAGCTGACCCAATTTTCCCATAATCCGAGGAATAATGAAACGCCTTCACTATGAAATAATATATACTACAGAGAGAAAAATACCACAAGAAATATCATTACATCAGCCACGGATAACGAGATTCTATCCTAATTCATATACGAAATGAGAATTCAGTTAATCTAATATAGGCAGGTCATCTAACGTGCAACCTCAAAATAGTAGCCGTCTCTTTCGAAAAACTGCAACGCGCCAGAATATTAGTCCTTTGTTCCGAAAACGTCTCAAGTGTAAGAATTTTCTCTAAGGATTCGAACTTGCATGTCTGGACAAATTTCGATCACTTTAGTATATGCACCTACACATGTTTGACGTAAAAAGGATTGGATAATTTAGATCAAACATGGAAATATCTTGCCTGTCGGTATAATTATAAAGCAAAATTTAATGAAGACTACTTAACAGTGACGCGAAAAGTCTCTCGAATAAGGCGTTCATTTTCACGTGCCAAACGGGACTGCGTGTGCAAGACTTACCATCATTCAAAATGGTCATGATTATGCCACTGTTTGTACGAGATCGCTAAAATATCTGTTTCTTTAACGTCGGCGCTATCAATCCACACCAAAATTTTCCTTTATTAGGGAACTCTCTCATCAGTTTAACTTAACAGTGCTCACGGAATGTACATGTAAATTTAAAATCATAAATCGACCAAAAACAAACAAACACACAAACATCCAAACAAACACACAAACAAACATAATAACAAGGCAAAACGAAGAATATGTCTTCATCGCATTGATTCAAGCCCAAGTGGTAAAACTATTCAAAAATATTCATATGACAATTTAGGTATTGGTTTGGCAAGTGATTTCGTCACGGTAAGAAGCTACCATCTCGCCCCAACAACGAGGAACATTAAGGTTTCGTCAATCGCTTTCAAACTGCATAGTCGGTGCCACTCTATATAAAACTCCCATTCTGATTCCTCCCCATCAGAGCTGTATCACTCCATGTTGAATGCATGATATTAATGTTCCAAACATGGAATAGATCACTCTTAACTCTAGACGGAGTAATCACGGCCAGATAGACGTCTGAATAGGTGTTTAATAGCTCGCAGACTGTGATTAAAAAACGACTAAGATAACGATAACAAGCAAGAGCGGCGGTATATCTGGCAACTACCCTTCTGGATCCTACAGTGGCGAACTGATGCAGTGCGCGCGTTGCTAATTATCATTATCATTGGCGTTGCCGTAATCATCCGGCCCATTCGATTCCCAGCGATCTCCAATTATCAAACTTAACTCACTGCCATGCGATCAATCAGCTACCGTTAACCATTACAACTACGGTTCCTTTCATTCGTAATGCGTATTTGCTCTCTTCGTCCCCATCTCTCTCATTCTCTCTTTCTTTTCTTCGCTATTCCATCATTGTTTCTCTTTTTCCTTTATCTGTCTCTCAACCTTTCTCTTTCGTGCTGATTTTTTTTTCTTCTCTTTCTTCCCAGTAATTTGTCAAAATTTCGCTACTGTCGTAGATTAATGGGTGCTTTTGGCGCGCTATCGGGTGCCCGCACATTCGGGCTAATTTGTTGGTGTCGCGGGACAGCCCGTGCAAGAGGCGCGAGTCAAGATTGAACGATGCGGATTGGGCTGAGCTGCGAAAAAGACATCTCTGGTGGACGCGGGGCATTTAAAATGTATATCCATGGCTATAGGCCTAATGAGCGACATGGGATGGTAGCCATGCTCTGGCTGAAATGGAGAGGGAGACACGCAAAACGACTTGGTGAGATCGCCCAGGAGAACTCGATTCGAATTGAACTTATTTCTTTTCTTTTTTTTTCTCGTGAAATTTGACAGCGGCTGTTTCCCTCATCCAATTAAAAGACGCAAAATTTGTAATTTCCCTCGCTGTCGCTGATGTTATACAGTCTTGACTAAATAGGATTTTTTTTTGTCCTTTTTGGACCGATGTTGTATGATTGATATTTTGCGCAGTAATGACAGTGGTACGATACGGAAGCGACTTTGAGAAGAGTAAAATGGCGGATAATTTGACGAAGGCTTGTAATCAAAATAGACGACGTAAGGGAGACCACCAGCCATAAAAAAGGAAGTTATCTCAACATTCCAACTTCTTATCATTTATTGTCAAAGCGTTTGGGGACGTTTGTACGTCATGGTATACCGCTAGCTTGCAGGCGAGCCGTGCATGGCATTTTCTAGCCTTACACGAATTGGTCGGCCAATTTTGCTCCAATCCATTATCAATAAAGAGAAAAACAACAACAACACTACACACAAAAAACAAACAAACCGGATAAAATCTTTTGGATTTGCCGTGGCTTGGGCACAACGAGAGCCATATCGTGAAGTCACCATCCGATGACAAACCTGGAATCCTCGAACTGAGACTAACTAAGATGTGTGTCGAATCGGACATCCTCCTCGTCTTCGTTAAAATCGACGCATTCCGCGCGGTCCAGCCGATGATCGCGTTCCTCTACCTTTCTTCCTGCATCCTCCCCTCCCTCACCCCCCCCCCCCCATTTTCGCCTCTCTAATCTGTGACTCTCCCTGCCATTATCCCTTGTCGCGCCCCTACGATATCACCGCTTGTTTGGTCACGGCTATCGTCTGCCAAGGGTCACCTCAGGTCACTCGGCAATCCGCCTAATTGATTTGAGTCCTAACGGTATATAGTCGCTAGTGTCTTCCTGGAATGTTTCGGGTAACGCGACGATGTCTCTCGTCGCAGCCTGAAGAAATCGGGTCGCAAATTCTCGTTTTGAAGTCGGGCTATGCCACGCGATGTCGTCTGGAACAATGACGTGGAAAAGTGAACTGACTACAAATATGCCATAATCATTCGTCATTTTTGTAACATAGCAGCGTATTTTCTGAACATCCTTAATCGCCCGACAAACCACATGTGCAGAGGTATTTGGTATCGGCTGCGAAGCAAAAAGTGGTAACTGCAACCTGAAGGTCATGCAATTTTCAACTTGCAATACTATGTGAAACCTTTGCTACGACATACCAAATCCGCTTCACATGACAAATCAAAATATTGCGAGAATTTCCAGCAAGTGGCAATGACATATAAGTGCTACATACCATATTTCTATTTCACGAATCAATAATAATCGTTGCGTCATATTTCGCAAAAAAGTCCTTATTTTGGGTTGCATGCAGTGTACATTTAGCTACAGAATTCCCCATCCCTAACCTCACACCCGTCAACTCGTCTATCGCTCGCTTGTGTTCAGATGAGGGGTGTAACATTCAAAACCACCGAAACTCCCCGCGTAGTCCTGGGGGTATTCGCCCACGTTCCTTCATGTTGCGTTCCAATTAATTATCTAGCTTCCAATAACAAATACACACTCGGCAGGTCGAATGTTCTAATTTTGCGCGTGCAGGGAATTTCGCATCGGAAGCGCGAGACTGAAGATGCACTATAACAAGAAATAATGACCGGGTCACGTTGCACCAGTTACAGCTACTATTGTCTCCTGGCCATGCACTAAAAGGGAAAACCAATCATTCCCGGAAGGGTTCCCTAGCAGTCATGTTTAAGTTAGCTACGATAAATTGGGTTATTTGACGGAAATTTGAAAGAAATTTTAATGTCATTCTATTTAAGTTTGCAGTTGCATGGATACCGAGCAGATAACGATTTTTCCCCTTTTGTGTGTGTGTTTTTTTTTTTTGGTCTATAATTACAATTGGTCAGAATTAACGGTTGCTGAAACGTTTACCAAGCATGAGTGCAGGCCATTGTATAGTGGCTCTGGATTATAGATAAATCAGTGTAAGTATATCGCTCGTAATTGAAATTATGTTTCATTATAAAATAACACACATCGTTTGCGATGATTCTTATCAACTGACAAAGTGTAATAATGATGATATTTGAAGACAAAAACTTGGAAAGTGTAGGTCCCATAGCAAATATGATTAGATTTGGTAGGTAGGTCATCCGTGGATTGCTTTTCCTCTGTTAATAATGCTGCTAGATATATTCTATTATGTACAGTGACCCAGCGTTTGGGCCATAGCACTTCATCGCGTGACTTCAGGTTTACAACAATGTCAAATACTAAGAAATGAAACAGATATATCTCATCGCAGCTTAGTACCGTTCACTCCATCTTTATTCACGTTGTGTTTTCCTCTTTTCCCTATACTGTCATCTCATTTACGAAAATTGTACATTTGTTTTTGTCAGGCGAGTGATTTACGTTCCTTTCTGTGTTTTTTTTTTTCTCTTTTTTTTTAACGCTGATCCCAGCTGTCATATTCCACGATTCATCATCTAGATGCACTTCAAAAATGTGGCAAGAACAGTAACACATAGCTGCATGCCCAGACGGAGCACGAAATGAAAACCGCCTCCAGACATACACGCAAAAAGCCCCCTACATAATTTCGATCTTCAAGAAAATACTCTCCCTCTTCTCCCGCGCGGAGAGTTGACACAGCACTCCAGTATTTTGAAACACCACAGGTGACTAATAGATCTGTTGCCATGGAAACGCGAGCAGGCGAGGTGTGAAATTGTACAGCACGGCGTCTCATACTTCGCCCATAACCCGCCTGTCCGTGCGTCCTCAAACGGTCGACCATTAGGGCGTAATAGCTTGAGTAATACCCGGTCGACAATTTATTGTCTTAGCGCTGCCCATAAGACTACTTTTTTCCCCAGCGATAATAGGAATATCTCGAGGGTAAATGGCCGAGAAGGACATAAAGTACTCATCTGCCTTTCGAATGAAAAATGAGCTATACCAGCTCTGAAATCTGACGAGGGGGTTCGGGAGTCGCCGATGAAGATCGAGTTTCGGGAGAAGACAGCGATGGGGGCAGCAGCCAGCGCTCAAGTGAACTCGTGAAAACTGCAACACTAAAAAAGTTGTATCCAGTCAGGAGAAGGGTCTTTACCAAGGCAATCTTGAAATGGTCCGCGCTGCGCGCAATAGGAACACGAGTGTTGTCGGATTTATGCAGGATGTCATTGAGTACTAGAGGAAATGTTAGGATAGGGGACACCAAGAGGGCAATTTAGAGTAACGTAGAAGGAGGAGGAGGGGGGGGGGGGGAGAGAAAGTGTGATCAGACACTCATCCCCCCCAAAAAAAACACACAAAAACAAAAGAAAACAAAACAGCAAAACAACTAGAAAACAAAACAAAATACGTCATTGTCAGTGATGCGAAAACAGGTCTTGCGGTAACACCATGAACTAGTGAGTATACGGTGTAGTAGAGAATCAGTAATTGATAGGAATCTAGGATGTCTCACCATGGTTGTCGAGATAAAACATCACAAATATGATACGATGGATGCTCTGCCTTTCTTCTATGTATTCGCTTGGTATGAAGTCATCACGTTCCTATACTGGGTTGTTGTGAATTTTTACCGCAATATATTTGTGTTTCTCAAAATGGACTGGCCATAGTTTTTAATGTCTCAAGTGGCTTATTGCAGAAATTCTCCTAGTCATGTGTTTTTGTCTGTGCAGACAAGAAAAAATCATTATGAAGATGAAAAACCTCCCCGAAACAAAACAAATAAAAATCAGTGATGAAATTGAAGCACAAGCTCCAAAGTGGCTTATAAAAGGTTTGAACTTGGTGGAGAAAAAAACCCTCTTCGTCTACGATCTATCCATGTGCTTCATAGCAAAGCTTTGTCTCCGAGCAGGTTGTTTCGTCTTTATCTCACCTGCATATACATGTGGACATGTGACTACTTGCATCACAAGAGTTCGACACACACGATTACAACATACTGTAATGATTTCGTGAGGATGCGATAAATTGCATTACTAAAGCTATGCCACATTTTGAGAGGTTTTTCTTTTAGATTTTGTATTGGTGAACAGGTGAAAGGCAGAGTAAAAAAAGCAAACCAAACATCGTAATCAGATAATGGATGTATTTTCGATGCAAACAATATCCGGAGCTAAACGCATCAAAGGCACGAAAACGCATATGACAAACATAAACTATTCACGAACTAATTCGACGAGGAAAGGAAAGTAGCACGGTTGCGATACCTTGCCCAGTTCGTTACCACCAACACAACTGACAAATTAAGTGCTCATAACGCCTGAAGCATTATCTATCATGACAAGCGAGGACCCGATAATCCTTTACTTTGCATCTTTAGCAGATTTGATGCACAATGAAGGGAAGTAAAGACATCCATCCCACACATTTGATCCAAAATCGAAATAGTTCAAACGCTTCGTAAGAAATGTTGAAGTACGCATGGATGAAATGTTACGGCATAGAGAAAACACTGTTCTCACTTTTTGTACATGTATGGCCGTGTCGCTGCTGCCACGAAACAGAACCGGTAATGGGGGGGGGGGGGGGGGGGTAGTGTGAAAGAGATTGATGGGAAGCAAGGAGGTGGAGAAAGGGAGATGGTGAGAGCTCGCTCATAAATTCCGATCTGCCAATAATGGTCCGGGACGGACGCTCTCGAAAGCCTCATGGTGCGAAGATTTTTTAGCAGGGATTTACACGCGAGATTGGCAAGCCGAGGTTCTAGTGGCAATGCCTCGGGGAACGCACCCGAGAGCTGGCTGACAGGTAGCGCCTAATACGGCCAGGGGCTAACGCGCACAGTCACTCACGACTAGATTGGTACATGTTGTGCGTTTTTTGTTTTTTGTTTGTCTCCTACTTTCACAGGCATCAGGCGGTCGTTAACGGCGATGCTTTTTTTTTTTTTTTTTGGTCCTCCTCCCGCACTTCTTCTTCTCCTTCTTCTTCTACTTTCTGTAGGAGCGTTTCACGGTTAGAAAGGTTATGATAATGTGTATGCTTTTACTGGAAACCCGACTCCTAACATAAGGGTGTTCAAAGTGTACAATCAGCGTCCAAGTACAGCGCGCTTCATATCACGAAGGTAATAAAGGTGGGTAAAATGGCGAATTTCGTTTGGGAGGAAAACAACAGGTAGCATGAAGGCGAGGTGGAATGCACGAGGCATCGGCGGAAAATCGTTTGCTCTCATCCGATTCGTCATCCGCCAAACACTAGTTTATATTTTTTCGTATTTGCAAGCATTGATTCATTATTCGACATATGCCCTGAACTGTCAAGCATATCATCAAAACGGTGTTTAGGTCAGAGGTATTCGCAGAACAATTGAAGATCATACTACAAGCAACGTTAAAATCGAAATAACGTTTGCTTTACCAGCTATAAGATACTGACATGCGTTTCTTTTCTGAAGTTTTTACCATAAAATCAGTATTTTCTTCAGCAAATCATGTGCCATTGACAAGTTTTCTTTTCACCATAATAGAATATACCTTCTTCATTTCCTAGCGATATTTGTCAATGAATGCACATACTTTACTTAAATGCCTTCTCATATAATTACATCTGGGCAGTATTCAAAGATGGGATATTTATGTAGGCATACCTTCAGTTTCATGATCTTATATTGCTGTTTGCTAATGCCCGGTCAAAGCAATGCCATGAAAAAGATTTTGAGTGAAGCTGTAGACAAAAACCAGACAATTTCAAGCTAGAGGACTGTAAGTAGAAACCCTTGCTGCTCTCTTTTTTTTTTTTTTTTTTTGGGGGGGGGGGGTGTCTTGAAGGGGTGGGGGAGAGAAAGATAAAGCAAAAAGAAAGAGACAAAGTGAGATATAGCCGTTTATATATTTGTTCGGCGCGTACATGAGAAGGAGAGAGAGAGAAAAAAAGCTGTGGTTCTTACCCTGTTCCCAGGTCTGAGACCAGGGGCGTGGCCCGGTGCCATACCGTGGTGCGCCGCCGCCTTGAACAGCTTCCCGTGGTCGTTCTCGCAGACGATACTGCCGTTGACCAGCGTGTAGCGGTCGCCGGGCACGAGCTGTATGTGGCAGGAACTACAGGCGAAGCACTTGAGGTGGTAGACTCGGTTCTGGGTACGCATCACCAGCTCGCTGGCAGGGATCTGTTGACCGCACGCCGTGCATGCCCCGCTCGTGCCGAATAATCTGCCATGGAAGAAAGAAAGAAGAGAACGTATACATTAATAATAATCCCTGTCGACATTGTTACCATCCTCCTCATCTTCCTTTCTGATACTATCATACCATCACCATCCTCCTCCTCATCATCATCATTCTCATCATCGTCATCATTGCTATTTTAAGAATTGTTACATCACTACACTAAAATGATATACGTTTTCAAACATCTTATCATTATGCAAAAGTTCGCTGCCTTCATACTGTTCCGAAAATCTTCTCCATCATCGTCATCATCATCATCATCATTCTATGATCGCCACCATTCTCGTATCGTCTTCACGAATTGCATCATGACTATAGTACATCTTTGTCGTCATCGCCACCATCCACATCACTTATTTTGCACTATCTTTTTATTTCTTTGTACTCCAGTCTGACCAGTGTTATACTTTCGACACGCATTGCTTGTCGCGCTATTTTCAATGCGAAGTAATAATGTCCTCGGAACACACATATACATATGTATCAAAATTCGATTGCATGGTGGTGATAACATAAATAATAGATCTATAGCGAGTGAAGGTCATGACATAATGCGACATCCGAATTATCAGCATTGATAATACAGTGCTAAGGTTTAATGCCCTTAATCCATATACTTCGTCATACAGTGTAGTAGCAATGCGCGTGTCAAGTATAGTAAAAGGTGAGTCGCCTTCCTGCGTCCGTACGTCGTCTACAACGCTGACAATTGGTGGGAGAGTACTGCAGTGACAGTTTGTTTCTAAATTGGTGAACGCACTTTGATCGCACTCCTCCTTATAACGCTAATTTTTCGTCACTCACATTTTAACACTTCTATACAAACTAGGAGGCAAAAAGACGGTATGAATGAAGTTATACACTGATGTGGAGAGACTAAAATAATAAGCGTCAGGTGCATCTGGAAATGCAATGCCATTAAATAAAGCAACAGTAAGTTCAGAGTAGCATTTTGTTTCAATCTTTTAAAAAAAACACGCTCACACTTTCCACTCACAACACGTCACAGCTGCTTGTCAGGTTTCAAATACGATGGGACAATACACCGAAAGATCTGTTAACTTTCATAGTTCATCTTTTGAAAAGCGGCTCCCTCATAAAGAGGATGTGTCAGTGATGATTCAAAGCTCAAAAGTGGGATGAAATGGAGAATAGCACGTCGCATGAGCAGACGAGAGGTATTATGATATCGATTGAAGTAGAGCGTACACGGAGTTAGGTGTATGAAATCATGAGTAGTTAGTGTAGCGCTGCGTCAAAACACACACACACACACGCACACACACACAAAAACAACAACAACAGATACACCGTGTGAAAGAGAGTGTGGGAAAAATAGTGAGCGTGCTTCAATGATCGCTTTTATAATCGCTTCCTGTACATAGGTGAAACTGAAAGACGCCTATAATGGCCGTGCCTGACTGTGATTTGAGCTGAATGGTTTGTTGTCATCTGCTACATGTAGCATCCTCCATTACTTTTGTCTGGCGGTCTAACGGCAGACGGGAAAAGGAGGGAGAGAGAGAGAGAGAGAGAAACACACATGCAAATATAGAAGAAAAACCTGTACCGGAAACACCGGTTATTTTTTGCCGCTTTCCCAGCTTCTGGCACGCAGAGAGCGATCGAAACTTTGCCACCGATCGCATGAGGTCGGAGAGCAAAACTACGCCGTCGGGTTATAATACAAAGGAAATATTCGTGTTCAGGTGCTCACGAGTCCATCCAGGCCTTCCAACTTACATGACTTAGGGTTCGTCAATCGCAACTAGGTCGAGAAGAAAATACCGGGGACTAGATTGTAACCGAACAATCAAATCAACATAAAGTACCTTCTATGGACCAGCTAATGAAGCAACAAGAACAAGACAGACTATGAGAACAACAAGAAAAATGCCTAATATGGGCAAGGGATAGCAGGTGAAAACACTTCCCACAGAGAGGACGCAGACAAAGCCAGGCACCTCAACAAAAACTTTTACTCAGGTTCGGTGTACTTTTTAAAGTTAGAACGACGAGTAAAGAATCGTTTTACAACATACTGCCCGCCTTATATTCATGTGCTCCAAAGAAATGGCACAGGAGACACATCATTATGTTATTATTTTTCTGAACACATACGACATCGAACCGATGTATGAAAACGCCTTCACGCCATGGTAAAAATGAATAAATATACAAACAAAAAGAAAAAAAAAACTCACAGCAACTGTTACAAGACACAATCATAATATGCATTAACGCCACTAGTGATAATTCATTTATGCGTAGTTCCTCTTGCAGAAATATTTTCCAGTTGAATCAGAAAATACTGTACATTTTGAAGTGATCGGGGCAATATGCATAATGTTGCACGTTTCGTCACCAATCAGCTGATACGATTTACCACCTACAGACCAAAAGCGTGGAAAATAGTTCGTAAGGAAATTCCTCATGATTCTGGCATTAATGCGTCGCTAGACACAAACAAACACAGACGCTTGCGCAGTACAGACAGAAAAAAAAAAGAGTCCGCATAAACGCTTCGAGGAAAACGAAACGAAGAATCAATCAAGAGATAGAACATGGAACTAAAATGACTCTTTCACCGTTTTCAGGTTTTTTTTTTTCGTCTGTTTTGACGTGAGTAGTTCGATATTCTCACGTCCCTTGGGTCTGCGTTGACATCTTTAATGACCTTTACGCCAGCATCCGCTGATCCCATTGGCTTCCTCCAGTCAAAACAATTTGCTGGAAGTTCACGGAATCACCGAAAAGGGAGTTCATCGAATGCCGAGCACGTTACTTTTACTATCTTACTCTAAGATAGCGACAGGGCGAACTTTTTTGACAAGAGGGAACACACTAGCTGCACTGTCTGAATGTCCCGGGTTCCAGGCGTAGGAGCCCCTTCAGAAGACATGTTTAATTTAAAGAAGAAGTTCGACATTTTTGGTTTACATTTTGCCAGCCATATCTTGGGATCATTTCCATTCCAGAGTGAGAATAATCTGGTTATTAGCTCATTGTTGCTTTGATCCCATAGGTTCGTATCGTCCCCGTTGAAGAAGAAGTCTCTCCTTTTTACAGAAATCGTCCAGTATTCGTAGTTCTGACGCGTTTAATTCTTGATGTCTGTATATAATAATATGCTTTGCATATGCAATGTACAATAGCCTCCACGTTTAACATTCTTACGCCCACAATAGACATGGCTTCGATCCTAACACTTGGGTAAAGTTTGATGTGGGCGAGTGGTTAAGGACGAGATTATGACACGGTGCCGCGGCTCGAGTGTGTGGCTTTTTGCTTGAGCTGTTCTCTTTTGTCGCCAAGTTCCTTATCTTGGCGTCCAAATCACTATCAACCACACTTCATTATTCCCCATTCGACACCACTGAATTCACCAAAAAGTCTTCCACGTGCCCCCTCCTATTCCATAAATTTTCCTTTGACGAGTGTGTCTGTCTGTGGTGTGTATGTGTGTCTTTGTATGAGTGCGCATGGAGGTTCTGAAAAGAGTTGTCTAGTCATTTTCTTTTTTTCCCCTTCTTGTAAGTCACCTACGAGTGATGAGTTAAAATGTGGTGTTTCTTCAAGACCAGCACTCACGGACAATTCCGTCGGCCATCAGCCACCATTCCGTGAGCGCACTCTGTCACTTATCCGATCGATACAACGCCTGGGTATCATAAAAAAAGAACCCCAAAAACAAAATAAAACAAAAAAAGACCCGCTCTGCTATCCAAAGCCAAATCGGTTTGGAATCGATTAAATGGCATCTCTCTTTAGATAATAGCCACTGCGAAAAAGAAGAAGAAGAAAAAAAGAAGAAGAAACAACAAGTGGAAGAAAAATAAAAAGGAAGAAGGAATCTACGAAGTAAGCATAGGACTATGCCTATACCAAGCGCATGCATGCACAGCGGTATTCATATTTCCATCACCGTTTGTTACTACTTAATACTGTGTTTGTTTGTTTTCTTTCTTTTTTTTGCTGTGATTTTTTTTAATCATTTATGTTTTATATTCTTCGCTTGGTTGTTATGTGCATACATGTGTTGTGTGTTTGCGGTTCCTTTCCTTTGTTATTCTATATTAAACAAGTGCAATTTGCGCACTGAATACAAACTTTGGTATCACCAAACATGATGTGCACGCGGTACTCAAAGAGTTCTCATTAGCGTTTACCAACAATATTGATCAATAACACCAATAGGAAATTATTGGTTAGTCAGAAAACTTATCAGCTTGAAAACAATGCAACTATAGGTTCTAAGTGAAAAAAACAGCAACCGAGTAAACAAACAGACCATTACTGATATGAAACAATCTTGAAGCGATACGAATCCTCAAGATATTTGTTCAAAACTGATGTTTTAAACATAAGTGTATCGAGTCATATAGATATCATATGAATTTAGGCCAATAGAATTGTCAATTATCATCCATATTTGGTGCATGCTATTTTATAACAACAAGTAAAGCAATCAATCAACCTGAAATCAATCAAAAGGTGTAAGAATGAGAGCCTTAAGTATGAAATCGACCAACTTTGCGCAGAGCTATATCAATAATTAGTAATGCAACACCACGGAAAACGAAACATAAACGTAAAACGAAGAACATCTATTCATATAAAGAATCCCCTATTCATATAAAGAATTCCCTATTCATATAAAGAATCCCCAAAGAAAAAAAAAAATGTACCCCGTTCCTAATAGAATATGTTTTCCCCATGTCCAACCTGTTTTCATATAACACCGGTGTATACAAAGAGACACAAACACACAGCCTTTTGCCATCTTAAAAGACATTTACCAGTCTGATGCGAGAAACATTCCCCTGAGATAATGACACATGACGAGTTTGCCATCGAAGACGTGTCCTACTAAATGTTGAAAATATCAAAGGGAGAATAACCATCCCATGGGAAGTACCACTTATACGGGGAGAAGGAAGAAAAAATACAACACGAGCTGACACTCGAACAACCCCTAAATAAATCACTTTCAAACGCACACGTCTCGTTCTCACCTCTCACCTTCCAGCTATTTTCCTCCCTTTTCCATTTAGCCAACCCGCGAATGTTGTGTCTCATTTTTCGTTGGTCTTTTTTTTTTTTTAATCTTAAAGTCGATGCATGCCCGACAACAAAAAAAAAAGAGACAACAGCAGCCTATTAGCCATTAGTGTAAATTACGATGATTAAAATGCTAAATTTTTGAAGCGATGGCCGGGTTTAATGGTTACGTCTTCTCATCCATCCTCTTCCTCTTCCCCCCTTTCCTCTCCGCCTCCCATCCCCCCCCCCCCTTCCCCTCAACATCATCGGAGCGCAATTTCTTCCCATAATGCGTCAGGAAGGAGGGGGAAATTACACAAACGCGCTTATGAAACAGCTGCGTTGCTATGGTTTTCGCTGCTCTCGTACTCGTTAAAACATGTGCAATTGAAAAGTAACTTATTGCTCGATCCATCTCCCCTCTTTTTACTTTGCAATGGATTGTCGAGGCGGAGCGTGAGGGGCGGGGGTGGGGGTGGTGGATGCGAACGGACGTGACACGTTGACGTGTATATAAGCCAACATATTCAAGCCATCCTGTTGCTTCATTCTTACTCCTTTGGACTCGTCACGGATGGAACTGAAGCTCCTGTCATTAAAGAAAGAGCAGATGACAGCATTGGCAAACTCCGATGTCGTAATCACACGTTTTCGACTTCAAAAACTGCGAAAACGACTGATTCGATAACGTGTTTGGGAAAAATTGAGGAGGAGAATATTAAGATATTCCTTGCCAAATCTAATAAGGCGACTGTCAGCTCACAAAAGGAGATTGACAGGTGAAATAAAGATGATTCTTTGTGTGTGTGATACAGAGTCTGTGTGCATGTCTGTGCAAGTGTGTGAGTGTGTGTGCGTGCATGTGTGCGTGCGTTTTGTATGATCACCATTGGCCTGCAAGTTACGACCCTCACTCTGTCCAACACGGCGATAAAGCAATCTCTAATGATGAGGCCCGCGCGCTTGACAACCACACGACACCTCCAATTGAAATGTATGGTGGCCCTAAGGGGACAAAATCGATCGAAGCGTGCGCACCAGTCTCGGACAGGCCCACTCGCTTCACATGCAACAGATGAACAGGATGTACGGAGCGATAATTTCGGCACTAACTTCAGCTGCATCCCCTCTCAATCAACTACGAATACATTTCTTCACCCGATCGACCCTGTTTTATCTTTTTCTTCGCCGTTTTCCTGCCTTTTTCTCCTTTCCTCGCCACATTTTTTTTTTTTTGGGGGGGGGGGGGGGCGGTGATGCTCATGCAAAATCGTCATTCGTGAACAGCATATTGCCCGCGGGTACGGTGATTTAAACTGCATCGCCTGTCTCTGTACCAAACCCTTTTTAGCATTCTGATTTTGTTAGCAGACGGAAAAAAAAGTGGCGCCAATATTTTGTTATCTGAAAGCAGGCGACGCTTGCTCTGATTTCCTGTTGGGTCATAAAGTTTACTCTTTCTCTTTTCAAGATTGTCGTTTTGTTTTGCTTTGTTGTTGCTGTTGTTTTTTTCTTCATCAACATCGACCATGCATCTGCTTTTGCGAGCCAGCTTTTTGGCCTGCTCCAGTTTTCGTAATTTCTATGCTCTTTTTAAGAGCTGCTGAACACAAAAACATGACCACCAAAGTAAACTCTAAACTTTAAAACTTGCTTGGCTTATCTTCTCTCATTATTATATATATATATATATATATATATATATATATATATATATATATATATATATATATATATATATAATATATATATATCATATATATATATATGCAATAATCATTAACAGCATGGTATTAGTATTAAGAAAGTGTTCACACACATATAATGCATTGCGCCCATCAGATATTTGAGTGATCACGATAATCTGTTTGATGATGCTATGACCTACAAAAGAGTTGGTTGTTGTTCACAATGACATAGAACAAAGAACGGAGCGATATCGTGCGCTGTTTTCTATTGGCGACAGTGTGATAAATCAGAGGAATAATCATTGAACGCTGTTCTTTGTCAGTGAGAGAGAAAAAAAAAAGAGTAAAAAATCATATTATGCGGCAAATTGTGAAGCAATTACCGTGATTGCTCTATCTGATTGTAAACACGAGGTTGATTCTATCGATAATCCCCAATGGGATTCTGTCCCTTGATATGGGGGGCATTTTTTTTTCTCTCGCTCTCTCTCTCGAAAATGTAAGAATCTCTCGAAATTGTAAGAATCTCTCGGTCTAAACACGGTACTAAAAGTAGACTCGGAAAAATGACTCAGGTCCTGACATGTTGACAAATCGGAAACTCGGCTGTCAAAAACATTTATGGTTAAATGTTCATAAATCTCCAACAATCGGTTTTGCTGTGTCTATGTCTGATAATCTTATCCTCTTGTTCTGTTTTGTTTTTCTCTCTCAATCTTCCCCTCCCGTTCTCTGTCTATCCCTTCATCTCTCTCTTTTAAAGGCATCCCCCCACACAAGATGCTATAAAAAGCATTGTATTAAGAACGAGATTATCTCTTTTGAAACTTTCTCCTTCACCTTCTCTCTTGTTCTTCTCCTTTCTCCCTCCAGCTGTAAAGATATATTTCGTATTGCTACGCCTTTGATCTTGCCTGACTTTTCATCTGGCAATACAAGGTGTACAGTTCAGAGTACTGTAGCAACATCATCATATGTGTCCTATGATTGTTCATGCGAAATATTAGCAATGTACACAATGGAATCAATGAATAGACTGTATGAATATCATAAAGAGTATAGCTTTAGATATAACTATAGTTCAGGGCTCCGTCCATGCACGTTTTATTCTCCCACTCCCCCTTGCTTCGATTTTTTCTCTCCTTCTTCCTCCTCCTCCTCTTTGTCCCTGATTTATTGATAAGACATCTATATGACAATGACAATAACGATCAAAATAAAAACAATAATGACATCATACAAATAATCACAAAAAGCAACATAACGCCAACGATGAAAAAAATCCTATTGACAACTGCAAAGTAGATTCAAGTGGATACACGTGAGGAACGTTCTATTCGCCTACATATCAAAAGGGATACCTTTCATTTGGAAGTCATACACTTCAATGTGCGTGGGAGGAGAATCTTCATATTTTCCTCTCTTATTATCTCATTAGATAGTTCTGTGTTGTTGTTTTTTTACATATTTCAAAGGAAGTTTGTAATCACTTGGACTGGGGAATTGAAAGTGATATTATAATAACGACTAAATATATTCTCAGGGTAGATGTGACTGATATAACTGTATAGATTTATTTCATTCATGTATTTCTGCGATTCATCATTCACAATCTAATGTTTGTGTTTCTCACATATTAATATCAAGAAGACTGAACGGTAGACTATACACTGATCACATCCGTATTTTGTCGACAGAAATCCAGTTCAACGAAGAATGATGAAGGGACGCAACTTCGATTCCGCAAGACGCACGCAGCCGAGCGGGCTTCAAAAATCCTGCGCGCTGCGGGCTTTGGAGAGACAACCCGGCCATCAGGTTCAAGACGAGTCAAGATGTGGCAAGCAATACGAGACGGGCGATGGAGACTATAACTGACAAGACAAGCCTTGGCAGTCATCAGGAGCTCATGCCCCAACAGACAGACAGATAGACAGACAGACAGATAAATAGACAGACAACACTCCAACAACTGACAGACAGTTAATAATGACAAAACAGAAAAACGGACGACACACATAGATGGAAAGAAAGACAAACCCCCAACAGAGGAAAATATACACAAGCAGGGATGGTTTGAGTTAACGACATGTGTATTATCATGACACAACGTAGTAGTAGTGATTAACAATTGATACACTCTGTAAGTGGTGTTTTTGTGTTTGTTTCTCTTTTCTTTTCTGTTCATTGATTTATTTATGTATTCATCTTTTATTCATCTATTTATCGCTTTCTCCATTGATTTATTAATCTCTATACTAAGTTATGCATTTATTCATTTATTATTATTTTGATGTTGTTTAGTGGGGTTTAGGTGATTATATACCTACAACCTACAACCTACAACTATTAAAACCAAGCCCTTTGAACAGACTACAAACAACTCGTATCCTCGCAGTGTAAGACGCAAAAGGGCTTTTGTCTTGACCATAGATGTTGACGCCGGGCAGCCTAAAAATTCAGATACAAGCTCGCCATGCTGCGTCGCTTTGTAAACCACATGACTGTATTTAAATTTGTTATTTCAGAATCTTTATTGTCGAACCCATATACACACTATAATACTCGAGTCACAACAGGGAGGTCTCACCTCCCAGGTCACAATCACTGTAGGCTTCGATTCTACGTCAATGAATCGAACGTTGGCCCGCACTTCCAGGCTTCTTAGTTTACAAGGCGGGATTCATGTGTCAATCGAGTGGTTCCTTTTTATATGATTATGGAGTTTTTGCTAACAGACACCTCCCTTTGTCCTCCTATGTAATGCTTTTTCTGATGGATGACAATCGGCGACTTCTTACGATGAGAAAACTTATCGGATCTCTCTGCCAATTTCAAATAACGAACTGAAGAAATATTTACTTTTTTTAAGCTTCTTATACCATTTTTGATGGTTTCCGACGTTTCTGAGCGTCTGAAATAAAGGCAGGTTAAGAGTGACCCGTGCTCACACGACATCGCTGTATAGAATGGAATGTTGTAGTACAAGTGTAAATGGAAGACAAGAGCTCAAAACCGCTTACCTTCTGTCTGTGCACCGCCAATGGTGTTTGCAGCGCTTTAATGCTTCACGCATGGCGTTTTTATCACATTATTTTCGATGGTGGTCGCCCAAATAAGAGAATTTACTCGAATTAATGTCAAGAGTATATGCATTTTTGTGAAATCTGGCACGGTAGCCAATCGACTTCTCACCTCCTTGCCTGGCTGAGGAGACATCACCACGAGTGGTAATAACTCCAGCATACTGAGGAACATAGTGTTCCCATAGGGAGAGGGGATCAAGGGGGAGGGGAAATCTGAGGGAATTTTGCAGGGTGGAGGAAATATAAATTGATCTGGCTTGAACCCTAACGATAGCATTTATCTCCTGTAGTGAAAAGAGAAACACATTTTTCTGTTTTCCTTCTTTTTCTTTTTTTTTTCGCTGTCGCATGTACTTCGAATTAGAGGCTTAGATAATCCGCTCCTTCTTGATGAATCTTGGCGTGCGCAGGTGTACTTTCACGACACCTCACGGGGTGAACAAAATCAGCGTCAGCCCCGCGTTAGAGATAGCAGTCAGAGAGCGAAACGGGGAAGAAACACGAAACGGAGAAAAGGGATGGAAGAAAGAGAGAAAAGAGACACAGAGGCAAGGTAAGAGACAGACATATAGAAGAGAAAAGAGTGTCAAAGTGGGAGAGTTAGAGATAAAAAGAACAGGACAGGAAAACTGAAAGTGGAAATATGAAAAAGGGATTAAAGAAGAAGAAAAGAGAAAGTTAGAGGGGGGGGGGAGTAATGACTGGCGGGGGAGGGGGAGAGACTCACATACCAGAGAATCAGAGGAGAGAGGGGAAACAGTTTGACATTGACAGGAACCAGGAGATGAAAGAAGGTTATATACGCGCATAGAAGTGCGCGCAAGCTGAAGTTAATGACGAAACAAACGGAGGAGGGGATGAGGACGTCAACGAGAGAAGAGAGACAGACAGAAGAAAAAAAGTGGCAGAGTAGCAACATTTGCCAATACGTTCACGGTCTAACGCCTGATAGAGATTGGCGAACATCGAGTGCAACTGAGTCGTTTTAAACTGTCGTCCGTGTGCCGTCGCCTGCGCGCACTGTTGCCCGTGTAGTATCGCGTTATGCGCGCATGAACGCGTTCCCCGCATTGCTCATCGGTTATTTCACCCCCGTCCATCTCCTGCCCGCCCGCCTGTCGTAAGGGGGCAGTCAGCAACTCGGACCAATAATGGTGCAATCCCCCCAGTATAGCCTTCGATCGCCCGAGGGGTCTCGCTGCATTAGCCTGCAAAGGCGAGAGAAGTAGAAAGCGCCACGGCGTATTCAAATGGAGACAAATTGAAGTTGGTGGTTATGTCGACGTTCCTCAGGAGGCGAGCTGAAACATGGGGGGATGGATGGAGGCAACAAAATTGGCGGACCGGACGAGACAGGTGAAAGACGCTTTGTGGATCCCCTTTGAACCGCGAACACGGGAAACGCGAGCAGGAGAAGTAAGTACAATACGTACAATGACATCCGTCTATTAGAGAAGAGAGCCTGGGATAAATCAATAGGTTGGCATGGGACCAATGGATTTCTGTCAAGTGCAAAAAGCGCTGTCACATTTCGAAGACATCTGCAGCCATATGATTCGAAATATGGAGGTGCAGGCCACGAGAGAGAGAGAGAGAGAGAGAGCGTTCTTCTCCACGAATCAAAATCGACCAACTTGAGGAATGGTTCTATTGAACATCTTGTCGACGAAATAAAAGAAAGAGTACATACACAGGCTGAAATTATTCTCAAGCGGGACAAGTATTGGAAAAGTCATGTGATTTTATTTCACTTTTTGTCCCCACCTTGGTAGTGATTATATAAAGATGTTAAAAGAAAAGGAAGACACGATGTTACTGTATTTCGACTATACTATACGGGATGCAGTTCAACAATGTACAGAGGGGGTTTGCACGGCAGTTTATCTAACTCATGTGCCAGATGAACTGGTGTGAAATCTTAGGAAGACCCATGTCCTTCTTCACTGCCATCGTCACCACAAAATAATACCCTATGAATAAAATAAAAACAACAACGATGATGACAAAAACAAACATTATGATGATAACGAGTATATTAATTACAATAATAATTATTATCATGACAGTAATAACACAGCCAGATGACTTTCAAATCAAATTAATTTGGGCCGATTTGCCTGCGATATAAAACAGCAGGGGCGCATGAGGATTCAATAAACCTGGCTTGTGCCAAACGCTTGTACAGTGCACACACGCGACTGCGGGGAAACTTCTAAATTTTAACTTCACGTTTACCAATCACTCAACCAAAATCTCTCATTCGTTTTCATTGCAGGAGTGTATGAGTGTGTGAGCGATGTTTGTCTATGTCCCTATGTGAGGATCTTACACACTGGTTCTGTCAGCTATTCCACTCTCTCCAGGCCGTCATGGGGAAAGTGGCGAGGATCAATTTTTGATGAAACGTTCATTTTGAGCAGGCGATCGAAGTCGTTTCAGAGACGCACGCGTACCGCACTTCGTCACAGACGTCTGTTTATATCGAAAGTGTCTAATAGTAAAATCAAATTTGCCATTAAAAGTGTCCGCACGAATGCAGTCGATGCTAATTGATGGGCGCGCGCTGAAAACGTCTTACTTTCTTCCCCGCAGGCACCGTTTTGTCGAGGCGCGACGTTAAATTCAAATTATACGTAATTAGTGACGTCACGGTGCGTCCACATCGCGAATCTGATATAGCATTGACGAATGAATCACTGCCAAGTGTAGTCTCACTTTCAGGTGTGGGTGATCAATTCTCGCGCGCTACATGTTGTCCTCGACCTCTGTTAGCATTGGGAAAACGCGGTCATTCCTCACTCACTGTAAACTTGGTCTAGTGCTGTTCTGCAAAACCAGACACATCTTAAGAAACAATTGCATAATAATGTAGTCCTCCATAGAACTCTCCGTGGCTTGCTTAGAATTCGCTGAACTCTGCTAAGCTTGTTTATTGGCGTAAAACACGGAACCCGATTCCCCCTGTTTTTTTATTTATTAAATACCCCATTCCATAGATGCAGCGTGATTATAATCGTAACCCTGACACTAACAATATTCGTCAACGGCTCGTATAGAGGCTAGACTCCTCAAATCTCGTGAGTGCACTTTGCGAATTTCGCCCTCCCTGATGTATAGCAAACATGTGCAATGAATTTAACGGGGCAAGGGAGGGGTGTTCTTCAGAGGGAGCAAGCCGCGTATTATCACTCGAGACACCCATTTTCAAAACACAATACATTGAGACAAGTAACAAGCGCCTGACTATATCGACAGAATAGCCTACATTTTGGGTGGAGGGCAACTAAAAATATCAAAAACATGTCCCTTTCATATCGAAGAAAAGTCTAACAGAAGACAGCACACATGACGGACACTGACATTTCAGTAATCGAATCACCTAGAAAATATTGTTTGAAAAATAAACATACAAACAAACAAACCCAAAAGCCTGAGAGTAATGCAAACAAGGATTTGCTGTTAATATACATCTGCACCAATTATCATGCGTCAGTACTTTAATAATTTCATTTACTACTGAACTAGAAAGTTTACTCATTCCATTAAAAAAAAAAGTAGTTTACAAAGCGTCTGCGTCATTTTTAAGATAAATGACAGGACATTCAAATGTTGGAACATTCGTTTGTACAACGTTAAAGATTAACTCTGAATATCAAATGATATTATAGCACAATATGACACAAAGTTTTGTGGCATACTAGTATGGCATTCTGTTTTGAGACTAATTAAGTGTCTGAACGTATAGAAACGATCATTATCATCAGAGATCGCAATGAAAATACTTTTTTCTTCTTACATGTCTTAAGTCATTCGCTAGGATTGCTGGAAGATTCATCTCTCTCTTCCTGGGAACCATTTCATTTCCAGTTACATATTTAATACATCAGCCCTTAAAATCAACCCTGCATCATTCGTGAGGACGGGGTACCAGGCCAAGCAGCGGGCATCATCATCGTGACATTACAGGTCACATCGTTCGGGCCCGGGAAAAACAAAGAGGCATGATCTGTGTAAACAAGACACCAGCCGCTATATTTAAAAGTGAAGGGATCCTAGCGCCATCTTGTGTTTGATGTGCATGGAATAGCCCAGGTATCGAACGCAATGTTGATGCGGCCATAGTTCCCACATTTCTCTCTAAGCCGAGGCTGGCTTCGATATCGGTAAGAAAAATAATGCTTCCTTCCCAGACTCCTTTCTAACTTTTTTTGTTGTTCTTTTCTCTCCTTAGTCTGTTCGTTTTCTTTGTTCTAGTTGTCTCTTATTGCTGCATGACTTTCAGGCAGTGCTAACGGAGAGACTCATTCAGTCGCGTTATAGATATTGGCAGGCCGGCGTGAATAAAACATCGGGTTATGGGAAAAGCATCGGTGGAAAAAATTCCCTCGCGTCCATTCCCCCCTTCTTTTCTCTCTGTCATAATACCAAAGACTTACAACAACAATTAGACGCGCTGTAATGGCATCTTTGCGATGAGGTTTATTTCGGGGTGCATTAAGTGGCAATGGGGATAACCTCGCGAGAGAGAGAGGGGCGTAACAAGTGCGACAGGGTGAGCGGGGGAGGGGTTAAAGTGCGGATGTCGGAGAGAGCAAAGAATATATGAAGAGCAAACCATGTTGGCGAATCATTTGAAGAAGACGAAAGAGAGAGACAAACAACAGCAATAATAATAACAAGCAATTTGCGTCATCGTTAGGGGTTAATTGAAGGATTGGGTTGTACGTGGTGTGAAGAACGAAAATCTTTATTCATATCGCGACGTGATTATTTATACTGAGCATACGGTCGTCAGAAAAGATACTTGTAAAACCCATAATGTGACATTATACTACAGAAAGATTGTTAACCTTAAAAAAGGGGGAAGGGGCGTGAAGTATGGTCGGATTGCCTCACACTCTCAAGCGTACATTAAATACAATGACGCTCATGGTTATGAAAACCACTGCTTTTTATCCTGTGACTTGAATTCTACTGAATTAGTGTATTTCAAACCCATCAACGGCTGCTGCATAGAGTACAGGATCATTGGTAAATCCTTACTGCAAGTCGACATTTCAACATTCTAAAACAACACACAACATATCCAAATATAACCGAGTAAAGACCGTGTCTCGATAAAGCAACATCTACTGCGCCTTATCGGGAATCTACCGTAGTGTACAAGCACTAAGGGGGAAAGTCCTCAAAAATTCAATACGGGATCATTATGAAAAAAGAGAGGGGGTTAACCTCAAGCACTGTATCCTGCCCTCTATCCCCTCCCCTTTCACTCCTTCCACCCTACTCCTCCTCCTCCTCCTCCTCCTCCTCCTCCTCCTCCTCCTCCTCCGAAGTTCAATTTCTTGCGTGCCAAAGGCCTGCCCTGATGTAAATACTATCAGTGCGTTATACACCGATTGGTAAATACACATCGCACGCCGCGGAACTAGAGGTTCGCACTCACTCATCGGCTGGGGAAAAAGGCGACTCCAGTTTAATAGCGGCTGTGACGATAGATAACATGATATCAGTCGTTTGTCAACCATCTTCACTTACAGTTGAGTAAGAAATTCCTCTCTACTCACCACGGCAGCCATAAGGCAGATGGAAGGTCTGTTCACATTGTAAAAGAAGTCTCATTCTCAGGGAGCGTATTATTCTATCATGAAGACAGTTTCTGGGTTGTTGTTTTTTTAACACACACGTATGTGTCACAAGTGAACAGGACAGACGATTCAATATTTCAGTATTTGATTTTGCAATGTTTGAATATTGTTGTTACTGCTTGAGACGGAATAAAATGACAAAATTTGGTATCAAGAAAGCTGAATTTCTTTTTGTTTCTACACATCTGTGATAATGCATGGACTTTAAAATTGAAGTTATGATTGACCACTGTTTAAAAAATAATCAACATAATAACAATTTTAATCTAGTAACTCGTACGCAGGAAATAAGCATAACAGATCTGAATAAAAAAATGAAGCAACTTGATATCCGCTAAGTGAACTACACGCAGCTGCGGGGGGGGGGGGGGGGGGCAGTGGGTATACAAGGTAAATGGGGAACTCTCATAACGTATTTTTCATCACTAATAATAACTGGTCGAATATAATACCCGCTCAAACGCTCACACACATGGAACAAAACATTCTGTGCAAATAACCGCACAGGTAGAAGTTGCGAAGATTGTCTGCAAATATTTCCCTTCAAGTTGAATACGAGTGCAAACAAACAAACAAACAAACGGAACAAAATGAACATACAAAAAAAAAAAAAACATTTGGGTGATGAAGAGTTGAACTGCCTAACTACATTTTTTTTTGCATCTATCACCCATTCGAGAAAAAAAAAATGTAATACTCTCCGTCAATATACGGACAATTTTGCCCGGACGATGACCTAAAAGACAATATCAACAATATGTTCCTCCCCATATCAAGAAATGATGTGTTGTTGGGGGTATGGGATATATTAACTAACACATGGTGCATTGTCAGGGTTGGGGGTAAATAATGTGACGATATGACCCCGGGGCAGTGGGAGGAGAGGGGGGGGGGGGGGTATTCATGAAGGTAATTAGCCCGTGATAGTTATCCGAGGTACACTTGCCAGGGGTAATTGTCCGGATAAGAGTGCCAACGATCATTCTTGCTCAATGTTCGACACGGACGGAAATGATGATTGAATCACGGATGACTCAAGCCGAAGTCACATGGGGTTTGAGTCAAGGGGTGTCTTTGTGCGATAATTTTGTGTTTGTATTCATGAAAGTCAGTTATTTTTCTGGATGACGCTTAGAGGCAGCCTCTTGTCTTGGCCGTGTAATGCGATACTTCCTCCGTCATTATGTTAAATCTTAGCCTTATATTATGGACACATTTTAATCGAGCACGCACACATACTCTGCACTCTCGTTCATTTCTAGACAAGAAAGTTTGGCGAAACATGTGATTCATAACATTATTAGCGTCCCTCCTGATGTAATCGAGACCCGCGTCAGCCATGAAAAAGATACAAAGGAACTTAACAAACAAATTAATCCCTGAATAGACATTATGAAAAAAAAAAAACTTATTTCAGCAATCAATCCATATATACGTCGAAAGTGGAAGCTTTCATCTCTAATGGCCACATAATTATGTCACACTAAACATACATACATGTATCAGTGTGAACGGGTTGTCTTCCTCTATTCGCTAATTACGCCCATGTCAGACATATCAACATCAACGCTAAGTTGAAGGTGATATGATCCAGATCTAACTTTGATATGTGAATTGGACCGCTCTGCTGGATATTGATATGAAAGCAAGCAGATGTTATAGAGACCAGGTTTCATATTGTTATTTGACGGAGGGAAAAAAATACGAGTAAAATGAAATAGGCTCTTGAGTATTATTACAACTCTCAGATATACAGCACGGTGGACGGGGTTGATCCTTAGATGGGAAGCTTAAATTGCAGTTAAGAAAATAGAATTTCGTCACACCGTTGGGGCCCCTTGTTTTAGCAAAGCATCAAACGCTGAAGTATGCACCGAGTGAATTGGAGGGGTTAAAAGACATCCCTTGTGTAATGCGGGAAACTAAAGTATTGCCAAAAAAAAAAATCTATCCATTTATCTATTCATCTGTTCATTCACTTACTCATTTATTTATTAATCTATTTATTCTTTCATCTATTCATCTATTTTATTCATTCAGTAATTGATCTATCTGTATGTCTATCTATTCACTTACTCATTTATCTAGTCACTCATTCATTCTTTATACTCTATAATTCTCCTGAACACAATTGTACCAACTTCTTTCTTTCTTTTTTTCATTTCAGGGCACAATATCAGTTGCCTCTATAGAGTGAAGAGTTTTATGACGCCGTAATCATCCGAGTCTCCTGCGCATTTGCGCTGAATTACTACAATAAAAAAGACCGATATATCAACGAATCAAAAATCATACAAACAATAATACAAATATGATCACACTGCTGAACAGCTGGGCATTACTCCCTTCGTGTACAAACAGCAAAAGATTCAGTTGCATGCTGCCATGCGAGATATTTACCCACAATGATGTACGGCATCCATACAAATAAAATCCAATTCGGATCTGGCATAAAAAATTAAAGGAATCTAGATTGATACCCAATCATCTACATGGACGGATACATATCATCATTATCGTATTAAAAAAGACAAAATTAGTATCAACTGGCTGGGTAAATGCCGCGGCGAACTTGATGAAAGTACAGGGCCTACCCATCAAAGCAGAAATATATTATTTGATCATTATTTCACGGGACTCGACAAAATTCACTCGTTGCCGATGACAATCCCGCCTTTGCGTGATTAATTTAGGTTAGAATGGTATTAATGGACTCGACTGGGCGAGTCGACTTAACTAGCGCGTGATGGCATGCAGGAATACAGAAATACACTGTGGTAACACTGGATTCAGTTTGGTAATGGGTGGCGTGAAAATGCAATATAAACTGTCATAAAATCGGTAAATGCGAATTAAACGATGTACCTAAACGCGGTTACCATGGTTACAAATCCCCCCAGAGAACCATCTTCCAGCCAAGCATGACAATCGATGAGAGGGTCTTCGGTTAAATTTGGGTTAGGATATAGAATTGGCTGTATAGCTTCCACCAAACGATAAAAATTTAAGGAAAAAAGCCGATTAATGTGGATATTAAACTCTCTATTGGCACCCTGATGTAGGGAGCATTTCATGGATACGGAGCATTTCAGAAGCCACAGCGGGATTTCACAATTTTTCATTCACTATCAGCTGACAGGCTGCTCGGGCACCGACAGCCTATCCATCTATAAGCGTCGAAGCCCTCTATATTACACCGTGTTCAATCTCGTAGCCACGCGGAAATTGTACAAGTTCCCCATAGATCCGCTCTTTCATCAAATCCAAATCGAAACAACTTCACAGTTTCCGTACAATCATTGTTCGCGAGATATTAAACCTTACCCAGGAGATAGGTTGAATGGGGGGATCTCGGGGTTTCATTAAAGATCGAAAATAGGAAGAGCAGGGGAGAAAAAAAAAGAAGAGGGAGAGAGACAAGCAAGGGGTAGGGGGATGGTGAGGCAAGGGAGGCCTGGGTTGCTTGAAATATGAGCGATGGATGGTTGCAAATCTCTAAAGGAATCAAACGCGTCGCTAGAGCTATTAACATGCGCGCCCGACCATGTAGTGGGTAGGGATGTGCTCGGTCCAATTTTGGGGGTGTGCGCTAATAAAGAGCGTCAGCGCGTATACTAGTCACTGAAGTGGACTGCCGAGCGAGCAGGTGTGTGGGTTGCGTGGCCCGGAGAGTCCCATGTCTATTAATGTTGTTCCTTCGCGACATACCTCGCTATTGCCCCTGTTCATTTAGCGCACTCCACTCAATCGCTTTAATAAGACACTCGCTCACTCTGACGCCCATACACTATGCCAATTCGAGATGGGGAACAAATGCAAAACAGATAAGAGAAAATACGAAGGACGAAGAGAAAGAAAGACAAGGAGAGAAAGACAAAAGTGAGAGAGCTGGAAAGAGGAAGAAGGAGAAAGTGGCAAAGACAGGTGTACAGGAGGGGGAGGTAGGTAGATAAAGAACTAAAAAGGGGGAGAGAGGGAGAGCTATAAGGAGAGAGAATGATATGCTAAAAAAGAGAGGCCAAATAAATCAAATTAAAGTCTCGACACACCTTGTTAAATTGCGCCTCGCTTTTTGGAGGGCATTATTACTCCTTCTTCCTATACGTCTGTTAACCCATCTTCTGTAAAACTGCTATCTCCAACCCCCATCTCGGGAATTACTGGGCAGCATGAAAAGGTCAGGGTACTTTTAAATGAATCGTTTACAGTGGGTATTGTAGTTATCAGATTGGCTTGTTTGACAGTCAGTATTACATTGGGTTCGACTACCTCCTATCCAATTCGCTCGCTCTAGCCAATCTTATCTTGGTTTTAAAAAAAAAAGTGAAGGGGGGGGGGGTATTTGAAGCTTCCTGCACTCCCGCATCCTGCATTATGGAATTAAAACTTTCTTATCTAATGCTGTCCAGGTACTTTATCGAATGTTTCATCCTCATTACTGGTATACTTCCCTGAGCTGGAAGTTTTCTGCTTGCAACACAGTCCTCAAAGTTGGTATAGCAACCATTTCTAATCGCATGACAGAACGTGCTCGTAATTTTACTTAGGAAAACAGACGAATACGATAATATGATCTTCTTGCAACTGCACACTATACGCACTTTGAGTCTGCTCCGTAAGAAAAAAAACGACTTTCATCTATACATAATCAAATGATTTGTGACTGCGATATGATACTGATACACGAAAAGTATGTAAACGTACATTGGTCTCTTTGGTGAAGGTTTAGGTTTGGGCGAAAACTGACTTAGCTGAAGTTTTAACATATTCGTTGTTTCCTATTTTGTTTTATAAAGTATATGATCATTTATAAACAGTAAGGACAACAGCAACAAACATACATACGAACAAGCAAAATGTACCAAAAACGTATATAAAAGGAAGATGAAAAAAAGAAACGAAGAATCTTAGTTCAGGCTGTTCTTAAACATTATCGGCGTTAATCAGTGCTCGTGCTATGTGCCGCTATGTTCGGGAGCGTGCACATCTGTTTATGGCAGTAAAATTAAGGCTTGTCGTTTACGATTTAACTTATGATTCCATAAAACCGAAAATACATAAGCAACTACGTACATTGCATGCTAAAAATACCTGGAAACACTGATAACATAGCTAAATCTTAAATGAAGAAAAAAAAAAGTTGTGTCTTCGCGATACAGGGAGAAAAACACCTGAAAGCACTCCTTCTAAAATGCAATCACACAGTAGCTGCAACCATTAATGGCTAACTGACGACAAACTCAAGAATAGCTTGTCCAGACCGTCTGGGCTACGGATAATACACGAGACGTTAATGTGGTAATAAATGCACCAGCGACTCAAAGGAGCTTCTAAACGAAGAAAGAATGAAGTTAATGATGCTTTTTTCCCCTCCCATTCCCTCTACATTTTCCATCTTCTCCTAATGCTGCTAGAAAGAAGAATACGGGATCCGGAGCGAGGGATGTAATATGCGCTCCTCTTTGACGACTCGACTTTGCACGATAAGTATGGACGAGGAGCCGGGGCTAGGGACGCCCATATAATACTGCCGCATAATTATCGCATTAATATAATACGCATCCATAACAAACATCGTTAGGGGCTTATTAATGACCGGCGTAACCTTCTCCGGGGTAAAGACTGCCCTCTTTGCGGCAATATGAGAGCCGGGGAACAATTTTCGTGGGATATAAATGTGGCCATTATCGAGATTATGATGTTGCTACGGGTTGAGGGATGATGGTTATCTCAAAAGATATTTCTTCGTCGTCTTCTGCCTCTCTCAACATACACCATCCACCTGTTTACTATTCAAGTACGGGGGCACTCTCTTCAGAAGATGTACTGGATTATGTTGTCGGTGGGATGGAGGTCCTTGTATGTGCGGTGGGGGGTCTCTACATAAATGGGCGGCTGGACGACACAATAATGACTTGCGTTGGAGTTTGCAGAGGAGAAAACTTTCTGCTGAAAGCGTTATCAAGATATGGCTGATATAATGAAGACGGCATTGCTAAATGGCGAAAGCGTTATGTACAAAGGGAGACAGAGAAAGAGACAGAGAGAGATAGAGAGAGATGGGGGGGGGGGGAGTGGAGTGGTGTGGGTTGAGGACCAAATCGACTGTCATTAGCGCCACACAAGCTTAACGCAAGATTTGAAGACACCGTGCGATGGGAACGATAGGGCGATTTACATTCTGTAATGACATCAATCCAGTTCGTTTTAGCCATCAGTGTTAATGCCGCTGGAGATGCATGCGATCATTTTTTTTTCTTTTTCTGTTGTGCTGTTAAAGTTTTTGTCCTGTTTTGTTTCTCGGCTCTCAAAATCATAATCATCAGCCATCAGGACCGTACTTGATGGCCTTGCCGTGTCCATCGGCGCACTTAAGGCAAGCTCCTTGGTAAGAACTTTCTTTTAAATAGCGGCTTGTCAGCCTTGTCTCCCGTGACAGATGGTGATGTGACTTAAGTACATACAAGCGAAAAAAAAAATCCTCTTTTGGACATTATAATGCGTTACACCAAACAGGTCCCGGTTGAATTTGATATTTGGTACATGCACATCTTTCGTTTTTATTTAATACATTTTATTGTTTCACTTTATCATCGTTTTTTCTTAACTTAGTTTAGTTTAGTACTCAAGGGAGAAGAAGATAATGAATAATGTTTGAATCCAACACCACGACCTTAATTACCTCTTAAGGTAAACGTTGGCTGTATTCTTATCTGAATATTGGTTTACTTTCAACCTTTCTGATATTAATTTATTTTGTTTATTCAGCACAGGGGGTAGAATACATATAATAAAATAACAAAAGCTGTCTTTAAACAAGCAGATTTCAAGTGACTGAATATGCTACGACCGTAACATATTTTATGTAAGAGCACATTAAAAGTACAAGTGATAGATTAAAAAGAAGAAGAAGAAAAGAAACTTTTACGAACAGCAGCAGTGAATGGCGATTGAAAATATTCAGGTTATCGTTGAAGAAATGGTTGGGAGAACAGTGTAATAGCACGGCGAGAGCTGTGCATCATGTAATAGAAGAATGTATTTCTTTTTTAAAATGCAATGATACCCCTAAGGGAACAGCGTGCACAGTAAGGAAATTAGTCCTCATGCACGACTAAAACCCGGCGGAAAAATGTCTCTTTCTCCACGTCCTCCGAGTTAATGAGTGTAATTTGATATGCATCGATGATGAGTTTCTTTGTGGACAAAATTATTTCTGACAATCTGAGCGTAAAATTGATCAGGGGAAAAAAAGCGGTGGCAGGAAGAACAAGGTAGGGGGAGGGAAACGTCCACGGACAGAACGTCGAGTTTATGCCATCGTGCTTTCTCGCCCTATCCAGAGTGGCCATGAATTGCAGGTTCATGAAATTTAAAACGCGCAATAACATTTCTAGAAGAGATACCCTCCCGGCCCCAGCTCACTTCGTCCTTTATTTCGTTTTTTTTTTTTTTTTTTTGGGGGGGGGAGGGGTAGAGTAAATGGGTGTTTTTGTTTTGTTCTGGTACGACACAAAAAGAATAGGTCAACCATGACATGATATTCACCCGGGGATAGCATGACACTGTCTGTTCGTATTGTAAAAGGAAATGAGGAAGAGGGGTAAGGGGGAAGGGAGTGGTCAACTTCCCACACACGGGAAACACTAACGCTTTGTGGAAACTAATAAATAGAGAATAAGAAAAAAAAGAAACGACAGTCTCGAGGGATGCGCATTACTTTAGAGATGAAATGAGCAAGGAGAAGGCGATGGACCGTGTGTCATTTATACGTTGGATCCTCGCTGCGAGTATTCCCGCGCCAACGTGCCTCATGACCCTCCTGCAAGCCCAACAGGCCCGTCTGGTTAGGAAGACCTGCATGCTTTCGGAGAAAAAAATAGTGGGTGTTACGCTTGACAGACGCGCTCGCAACCTGTGAAACTCCGCGTGTTTTGTCGTTGTCGACGCAAATTGTGTTTGGCAAACCATGGGCGATATTTTTTTTTTCCTGAAATCATTACATCATTAAAGCCACCACATTCAGTTACATTATCCCATCCCCTCCCTCCCCCGGACTCTTTTCCCCCACCATAGTGGGTATGTGTGCACAATGCCTACAGTTTGCAATAAAGAGGGGGGGGGGGGGGACTTAAATGTGCCAGATAATGTGAAGCTTGATGGAGGGAGGGGAATAGAGAGGCAGTTTAGTGTCAGCTGAAACATTTACCGCGACACACTGAATGTGAGGAAACATAAATGAAACTTTCCGAAGAAAAAGATATATATAATATATATATATATATATATATATATATATATATATATATATATATATATATATATATATAGGGCTTATGGCAATTTAATTTGATTTCTATACCTACGAACATCAAACGGATGTTGAAGCAGCACCTTCACTGGGTATTTGCTATAGAATTGCATTATACGATATATACAGTATATAGCCTATTAGCCTTCATTGATTCAATATTGCTGATTGAAAATAATCAATTATGCATGAAATGAGCACCTTACTCATGGTTGAAAAAAAATCCTTTCAGGGGACACTTTCAGATATTCAATTTATTCCCCCTGATAACTTATTCAGAGATTAGCTGGGTTGGCGCACTGTCACATCACTTTTTCTAGTTTTTGATATTGTCATCATTCATTTGACGCTTTCGCGACACTTTCCATTATTGCTGTAGTTGTAATTGCTTTTTTATGCTTGACTTATTTCAGCTTCAATAATGGAAGGAGTGGATTGGTAAGCGCAGTTACACAAACTGCGTAATGACAGGAGAATGCATGAATGTCTATCTATTTATCTTTTTATCATTCCATCGACATGACAAGCAACTTTAGTATACACATATATATATATGTATCATATATATATATATATATATATATATATATATATATATATATATATATATATATATATATAGATAATATATATACTACATTTATCTTCCCTTGGGGCCGGGATTTCATTCAAATCACTGCGCTTTGAAACGAAAGTCACATACTTTGCCTCGTAAGATGGCATCAACTCTTAAGTTCCAACACTTTCCAACTCGTTTGATGAAGCACGGAAAAAAAAGCAACACCTAACAGAAATGCATTTTCGTAATCTTAAAGGAATCTCATGTGTCTAAGTGGTCTCCGCAAGAGTTCATCTGGCTCAACTTCCTCGGTGGGATTAGGTATCTCTTCGAGTTTGCAGCACTTTGGCGTTTCCCCGGAAGATCACCGCGAGTGAGGTTGGCCGCATACCTCAAAACAATATTCCTGCTCTTAACACTCCTTCGATGTTCTTTATTATACTACGCTTTGCGCCACTGCAGTCCTTTGCAGTTGTGTAACCCTTTAGTCACACATTCCCCACTCTTTCTCCCTCTCTCTCTCCTCCTCTTTCTCAGTGTCATGAGAATGATCTAAATGCTCGATGTTATCGCACATCCTATTATCGCCTTGTTCACGTAATTGAAAACGAGCAAGAGAGAGAAAAAAAGGACATCTCCTTTTGCAGCATTTTCTACAGAGAATAACAGAAGGAGCGGAGAAGAGAGAGAAGGAGAGGAAACACATTTCAAATAAGACCCTCCTTTTTTTTTCAAAATCTTCCAAATACTTTCCATCCATGGTGCATGGAGCAGATTTGACTTTCTGGTGAATATGCATGCGGGGACAAAAGCGGATTATCGCAGTGCATCGCATTTTGCGATCATCGCTCGGCGCAGCGAGGCGCGCAGCCGTTTCGTCGGAATTAGCATCCCATAAAAGTCGGTCTAATGTGTCGTGGAGAGATTAGACTTGATAAAAGGGTGCAGCCATCTCTTGAGGGGAGGCTAACAACCTTTTCAGGTAACAGAAGGGGAAAGGGAACGCCTGCGTTCCCGAGAAAGCTGGGATAGGACGAAAATCCCCCATGTAGTTTAGCAACATTGCTCGTTTCTTCATCCTCTACTCACTTTCTTCATACCAATCTTTTTTTTTTAAACCGACTTCTGCCACTTGATATGACTGATAACATGTCTAAATTCGATGATGGAATATTCACGTCCGTGTCTGGTTCAATTCTTTTTCATCCTTCATACATTATTCCTTACCGGATAATAGCAATCCCGCCCATCGTATTAGTGGCCAAGATTCTGCATCGAATCTTAGAGAGACGTTTGATCGGGAAGAATGTGCAAGAAAAAAAAAAGGGGGGGGGGAAGTGTAGAGGTCTGGTAGTCTTCACCCTCCACGGGGTCATCTCCAATGCGTGCTGATCGGGCTGATTGCATAATATCTCGCAATTAAACACGGCGATGGCGACGATTGCGGACGCAAGACGATGCCACCACACCAATCAGGCAAGTTTCGATAGCTATCTCAGAGTGCGACGAACCTTCTCAGCCCCCAACACGGTTGCATATTTCGGCCGTAGAATGGCAAACGGGCTCTTCCACTGTCTGGCTCGGCCCGCTCATATTTTGCCGGGTCGGATGGGGCAGTCGTACTTGCCCCGCTGTTGACAGTACTGCCTGCTAGCTACATCGCCTATCTCTTGCCACACCGCACATGTTACTGGTACTTTGCCGCCGGAACGTGCTCGTTCTGGGACGCCTTTATCAAGTCGTTTGTCCTCTCGTCAGACGGAACGATGCGACAAATATCGTCGTCGCTTTCCCGACGTAACGACGAACAAACATGCCGGCGGCACGAGGCTGACGAGAATGGAAACACCGCTCCTCACGAAAATCTGTAGCAATACGCTCTTAATCCCTTGACACTCACGCTCGAACTTTTGTACCTCTTCTGCATTTTGGAATCTACAAACGGGAACGATATAAGCCTTAGAGTAAATATCTAGCTACCCCTGACTACGATATCACCCCGCCGTTCTTCCCATGTGACCCCATTGATGTGAACAAGAAGAAGAAGAAAACGAAGAAGAAAATCCCTCTTGGTTCGTAATGGAGGCCGAATCCTACCATTCTCCTGGATGACCAAGTTCCATAAATCAGACAGACAACACAAGCGTTGATAAAATTGTTGCACGGTAAGAGTGGGAAGGAGATAGAGAGAGAGAGAGAGGAAAAATGTATCTTAGAAATGAGCCTCGCCAGAGGCGGGGTTATTATGAGCATGGAGCTAAAAGCTTGTACAGGGATCGGGAGCTCTACGACTGTGAAGAAACGGAGGAGAGTCACGCCTCGTCATGTGGCATACTCGGCCTGCAAGATGGCATCTCTGCAGCCTGTGGATATAGAACCGGGGCTTAAGAGGAATGTCACAATCACGTTCATCTTCCCTGTCACTACTACCAAAACTCCACACGAAAGAAAAACAACGAATATATATAACGCATACCTAACGTACAAAGACAGGAATCGTAATAGGTTTATACCCATCACTACTTTAATAGTTACTTTATACCACTTCTACTACTACTACTACTACTACTTCTATTACTACTGAAGATGATGATGTAAACAAGCACAAAATAAAGAAGTTGAAAAAGAGATTATTTTTTGCGTGCTCGTTGAAAAAAAAATCCCAAAAGGTGTCCATTAATGTTTGTCTCGTGTAGATCCCTTTCCCAACTATTACTTCTATTTCTGCTGAAGATGATGATGAAGATTATAATAATGATAACAATAATGATAATTATTATTATTATTATTATTATTATTATTATTAGTAGTAGTAGTAGTAGTAGTAGTAGTAGTAGTAGTAGTAGTAGTGGTAGTAGTAGTAATAGTAGTAGTAGTAGTAGTAGTAGTAGTAGTAGTAGTAGTAGTAGTAGTAGTAATAGAAGTAGTAGTAGTAGTAGTAGTAGTAGTAGTAGTAGTAGTAGTAGTAATAGAAGTAGTAGTAGTAGAAGAAGAAGAAGAAGAAGAAGAAGAAGAAGAAGAAGAAGAAGAAGAAGAAGAAGAAGAAGAAGAAGAAGGAGTAAAATATGGAGAAGTAGTAAAGGAAGAACAAGAAGTAGGCCTACTACTGCCACTGCGGGTACTACGCACACCAATGACAACTACAGCACAGTGTTACATTATTGTATGAACGTCCATCATCTTTAACGCGTCAAGCGTCAACTTTTGCCGCGTGAATGATTTCAATAACGGCGCAGTTAAGTCGTCTCCTTTAGCTGCAAATACGGTTATGAATACACCTTTATAGCACTCGGAAGAGGCGTAATTGGGAAACGGATCCACACGATACAAACATTATGGACACCGTTGGGATTTTTATCATTTTTTTTTTTAATTCAAGGAGGAAGGAAAAATCGTTTCAACTTCTTTATTTTGTGCTTGTTCACACAAATGGAGTCGTTCACACAACTAGAGTCTTTCACACAAGGCGCTGCCACGAGGAGAGTAATGTAGCTCCATCTTCACTTTGAGATCGTCCACTACATGGTGGTCCCTTGGGAAAGACCTTGTAGTCAGGAAATAGGCGTCATAATCGGTGGATGCAGGAGACGAAGAGACAATGATAAATAACCATGGCGAGGGAAATCAGGAGTGTAACGAAATAATAAAAAGTCACCATATTGGAAGATGCGCCTTTAATGGGCTCGCAGCCGATAAACTCGGCTCTGCTTCATGCAAATGGGGTTTGGCGATGAAAAACACGCAGCAAACGATAAAATGCACTTAAAAATGCAGAAGCTTTCTCCACAAGACATCGAGTTCTTATCATACTGAAGATGATCGGCGAAAGTCCATTAACTCTGTCATCGAAATGATCAGATCGCCAGCTTACATTGCATTAATACGAGTGACGACGCTCTATTTTGTACTTGTTTATTCGGGCGAATGTGCCATTAGAAGGGGGCTGATGGTGCAACATATAAAAGCATTGATATATTAGAAGCTAAAGTTGGAGCTCCATCTCGCTCTCTCTTCTCCCTCTTCCCTTCTTTCTCACCCTCTCTTTCTCTACCCCCTTGCCTCTCTCGTCTACTCTCTCTGTATTTTATTTTCATAACGATCGCGGGAGTAAGTGCCGAGTGGAGGATCTGGAAAGGGGCAGCGGGAAAGAGACCTGTCGATTCAGCACTGGATAAAGACGCCATTAGCCCACCCTGATCTCTCAATCAGCAATCCCTGGGGCTGCATTAATAGGCATTACCATCAACAACAAGCCCCTGAGAAGGAGATTTGTGAGTTAACAGGCGAGCGAAAGCGGAACTGTTTTATCGGCAGGATCCGTTAATAGGCTCCTTCATTAAATGAGAAGATCTTGAGTTCGCACGCGGTCGGGCCCTCGCCGCGCGCTTATCGACGGAAACGCAATAGTTGGAGGGTGATGTGCGCGCGTGGGGCTGAATATTCATGGAGCACGCTGATTTTCGTACAGGTATTGACGTGCTCTGCGTACTGATGTTCAAATGTCACTCCGATAGCTAAACAAAGTAAAAGAAAACCACCACAAAATCGAGTGGCCTAGTCAACCTCCTCGTGCTCATTTTCCTCTTTCCTGACTGGCGCTTGGATGGGAGAACCAATACGCGAGCGGCATAACTAGGAGGGTCCCAGGCGGCTTTCGCTTTTACCCTTCTCCGTCTTTTTAATAACTACGAACTTTGATCAAAGAACTTCGGACGACAAAAGAAATAAAGTCACGTTAGATGAGAAATAACCCGATGTGAATGTCGGCGGCGGTCTGACTTTCCCCCCGACTTCGTCTTCCGTAGATATGAGCTGCGTGTGCTCCGGGAGGGGTGAATCCCAGCATGGTAAGGCCACGACTTTGTGTCATTAGTTGCGAGTAGCACGATACCAGCTCGAAGGCACTGGCTGCATTTACGAGGTGCTGTCGCGAGCGCGATTTATTTGTTTATGGCGATGACGACAATGATGATGAAGGTGAAGGGACGGGGGGGGGGGGGGTTAGAGAGATATTGTTTTGGAAGGAAAAATGACTGACAAGACTGGCGAGGTTCGCCCTGAAGGCGAGAAATGGAAACCCGTCCCGGTGTTGGATTGTTCCTCACGACAAACTATCGGGTTACCGGAAGGTTTGTTTAACCTCTGGCGTAACCAATTTTTCTCTGCTTCCAAGTTCTTAATGAACAAGGACGAGTCGTCATACTCACAGGGTTCAATAATGTGAGCTTCGCATTCTAATGGCGAACGGCTCGCCATGTATATGCCATACATAAAAACAAAGAAGAGAAAGAAAAGAAGAAGACGCTAATAAATACAGAAAAGTGGGTAATATGTACAGATAATATATTATTCAATTCAATTAAAATCAATTCCACTTTCTTCTTCCACTATACATAACATGATATACAAAATTACAAATGACCTTGATTGCCCGATACCTGCAGTTGATTGCACAATGAATATTTGAGGTAACTGACAAATAAAAAATCATATATAGATATTTCAAGCCAAACTTGTCGTATTGCTCATGCTCTGAGGATTAAAGAAAAAATGAGGAGTACACTAAAAAGCAGAGCTTGCATACTAGGGACAACTAATACAATCGACTCAGAAACTTACAATGCAGAAAATGTGTACATGGACTGTATATAAAATTGTATACATTGAAATATATTCATATAACACATCTTTTCATAATAATCTGTCTTATTTATAATTTTGTATTGAAGTTCTCTCTTTCTGTGTTTTTTCACCATATGAGAACAGAAACACATAGAAGACAGTAAGGAAAAGTGAACAATGAACCTAAAAAAAAGAAGAAGATAGTGAAGCAGACGAAGAGAAAAAAAAAGTTTGATAAACGAGCCGCAACTTTGAAAATGCATGCAATTCCAATTTCAATGACACGTGAACGATGGATTCCATGAAGCTCAACACTAAAATTGGAGCAATTAAAATCGCCTTTAGGATTACAAGATTCACGACATCTCATTGTCATCTCGTCGATAAAGAAGTAAATAATGTCTTTTCTTACACATTGTGCATGTACCATTGTCTCTATCTTTTATCTGGGGAGTATAGCGTTCATGACCATGATTTTTCTTCGTCTCCGTCTTTAGACAAAGACCTGAAAAAAAAAGGCACGGCATAATAACATCTCCATTTCTTGTTTGTCATTCATTTTACTCGCTCATACAGTGACGGGATGGTAGCGGGCAATTGGAAGTGCTTGGGTTTAGGAGAGGGATATATTTTCGAGAAATATAACCCTCTTCCATTGACGTCGCTGCTAGGCTGCTGCCCACAAAATTCACCCACTTCCCTCATCCCTCATCCCCCATCCTCCCTCCCCCCCCCCACCCCTGCTCCCGAGCCGCCTTGTCAGATTACGAATAGCAATTGGCGGGTTTGCTGCGAGTCTGGTGGTCAGACGGCCATTGACATGGCGACCATACGCACGTCTGATGGTCAGTGAGTCGCGTTCGATAAACCTTGACGTCGTCGGCGCGATTTGCCTCGGCTTTTTTTTTCCCTCTCCCCGCGCAATGTCTGTCTCTCCGTCTCTCCCTAGCCGTGACAGATCGCTTGCATTATCACACAAGTCTCGACAGCGAGCGCTTCCAACGCTCTTCTCTCATCCTGGGCTTTCTCCCCTTAACCCTCTGAAAACCACCACCTGAGCACATACATAACATTGTAGGTAGTCGGTGGGTAACGAAAGGGTTAATCCTGGGTGGTTTCTTCTCTTCTTTCCGCAAGTTTTCTCCTTCTTCCTCCCGCATCTTTTGTAAAAGTCACATATACGCCGCGGTGGAACTAAATCGCTTTTCTAAGTCTTCCACATCTACCTTGGATCATACACCAACTAATCAAGCGATTGTGTGCAGTTTTAGCTATGTGCTGTAATCCAAAACACTGTTTTTATGCTTTAAAAATTTGACATTCTTGCAAGACTATCTGTGATGCTAGGATTATTTCAGCTTCAAATGCCATGTTTTTCTTTGCTGCGTGTGTGTGTGTGTGTGTGTGTGTGAGCATGTTTTAGTTCATAGATAATATAAATAACTCTTACTCTTACTGCAGACGCTGACAACAGAAATCTGTTTGCCCTTGTGAGGTCAATCTCGTCACCAGATCAGTCATCAGTCCTTTCAGATCACTCATCGGACACTGAACTTGCCAACATGTTCGCAAAGTTCCTCCGCGGATAAGGTATACCAAACACCACATCTTCCTGCAGCGAGACCCTCTTCCCTCGCCACCAACCATGACCACTGCATCTTTTGCTCCACAACCTTCTGACTACCCACTCTCTGGATTCTGTCTGGTGTCGGATTCGGAAGTCCAGACCCTCATTAATTCTCTGCCATCTAAATCCTGTAAATTAGATCCAATTCCTTCATGGCTTCTGAAGATCATCCAAGATGAACTCATGACCGTCGTCATTGCAATGTTTAAGCTCTCCTTGGCGTGTAGTCATGTCCCAAAGTCATTAAATACATCGCTCATCCTTCCTCTTCTTAAGAATCCTAAAACTAGATCCCAATAGACTGAACAACTACACAGGCCAACAGTAAATCTGCCTTTCCTTGGAAGAACTTCGGCAAGGATTGTGACGCCTCAACTAACGGACCACCTTGAAAGACCCCGTATCTGCCTACCGAAACGCTTATTCCACAGGAACAGCATTCTTCTGTTGAAGTCTGAAATAATCTTCTGCCGGCAGTCGACAACGGCAACGAAGCTGTGCTTACCCTCCTAGACTGCATGGCTGCCTTCGACACCATCGAACACGACATTACTCCGGGTCGTTCTTGAGAACGACCATCTCATCACTGGACCTCTCCTTCACTGGAAATGCTCACATCTCCACAAACCAACGTGTGCCCATCAGTGACACGCCTTCGGAAACATTTTCACAGACCTGCGGCATTCCGCAAGATTCTGTCACTGGTCTACTTATGTACAGTCTTTTCTACAACAAACTACTTTCAATGATCATTGATTATCACGAGGACATTCAGCATGCAACGATATTTATGCTTATCACAATCATATCAACATAATTCTGACTCAAAACGGAAAAGCTGATGCGGCTCTGAAACTTGATAACCGCCTTGAGGACAATCAGACCTGGTAATTCAATAACAAACTTTGCCTCAGTGACCGTAAATCCGAAATGATTCAAATTACTTCCAAGTTTAGAAGCACAACTACTTTTTATTGACCTTAATTGTTACTGGAGAAAATTCCCGCTGAAAACCAGCAACTATGTACGAATTTTGGAGTGATATTTGTGTACTCGTTGAAAACCTTCCTTTTTATCAGCACATAAACAATGTCCGTATAGGGTAGTATCTTTTGGGATTCACGAAACTGGGAGAATCATGACTATTGTAATACAAAAATGACACTATGCCAATCCTCAATTGTTGGTCGGCCAAAGGAGGTGGACATCATGTATTTCATTAATTGTTTGCTTTAGTTGTAAGTTTAAGCATCTCATAAGTGCCATAAATCTATATCATTGGCATTCTTGTTATCCTTACTATTATTATTATTTATCATCATCATCTCCACCATTACTATCATTACTATCATCATCGTCGTTATCATCATCGTTTCTATACCATCGTAATTACCATAATTTGGTGAACTAATAGAAAAAATACAGCTGGGATGTTTGCAGATTATATCAAGACAAGATCATAATACTTACGATCCCAAATAAACAAACGTGTGTGATGAGCCCCAATTTGACATAGGACAAGCAGTGCAGTTTTTTATCAATACAAAATATGTGATATAGACCTTAAGTCTTTTCACACACTAGTAATGGGTTCATCCTCCTAACAAACGAGTGTATACGTTTCCAATATGATTTTGTAAAAAAAAAAATTGTTTGGTCTACATTTGCTAGATAGTAAATCACATTCCCACTACCAAAATAATTGCTTTGAGAAATTTGCTTGCAATCTGTCTACACTGTAAGCCACAAACTCTTTTCTCCGTCTCCTTTTTCGTTTAACGCTTTTCTTTTGTTCTCTTTCGTTTTCTTGATGTTTCTAGCTTATACTGAAGAGAAATATCTTTCACAGCTTCTACGGTATATCGAATCATTTGTCACTTTCATCCCCCCCCCCCCTTCAAAACAAAAATGCCTCCTTCTTAATCGATTGCCATTTCGTGAAGAAATGTCTCATTTACTTTCAAATCCGCATTCTCTTTTAGTCTCCGCTCACAAATTGCTCAACACATTTATGTTTTCCCGCCACCCGTTCCCTCCCCCCCCCCTCCTCCTACCATGCCAACCCTCCTCCCTGCAGCCCCAGAGATCAGATACCATTAAAATAAGGGAGGGCCGGAGAGGAGCGGGTATATGTATTCATGTATTTAATGGAACGGGCTTAAAAGATAAGAAATTAAGTGATTTTTAGATCCAGGGTTTTTAAGTAAGTGGCTAACAATCAATGAGAGGAATGGGTGTTGGTTGGGGGAAGGGATGCTTTCTCGCAAGCCTAGAGGGGGTTCGGCCATTTGCTGAATCGATAAAGTGTTCTGCATGGCGCGCCGGTGGGTTCGGCAGCCGTTGTGTGCTCGCTGCTGGAATCTAATGGCGACATTTTTTTTTTATTCTTACTGCTTATGTTTTTGTGGGTTTTTTTTTTTCAGAGCAATTCCTTCTGTCGACGATCGTATGTCCAAAACCAGACGCTTTTTATTTGATCACCTCATTCTTGCTGAGTTGTGTATTTATCATGCCTTCATATAACCATACTTCGTCGTGAATGGCAGGGACACTCTCTACGTAGAAGGCAATTCATATCACATCAACAATACTCTTTCAAAGACATATTCCATGTATTCAAAGAGATGGGTTTCACTTTTTTTTCAAATTCAGTCGCGAGGGTTTCATTTTGTTCTTTTCACGTTTTGATTGCCTCCTAGAATGTGGTACGAAAGGAAAAAAAAATAAAACCCGAATGGCCTAAAATGGATGTTTCAGGGTTCATGTTTATCGTATCATATAAAACCGTGAAGTATGTCGGTCATATTTGCATGAAAGACCCAGAAATAGTTTCCAGGGCAACAAAGGCAAACCAAAAGACAGATAAACAAAGAGAGAGAGAGAGAGAGAGGGGGGGGGGGAGGAGGGTGGGAGTGAGAACATCACACGTTCTTTCATTAACGCCTTGTTCTCTCTTTGACAGAGTTGTCCGTATGCCCGTCTTTTTTTTTAATTCTTCATCAAAAATTCTTGGACAGATCGTTTTACCTTCTTGTTACCCGGAGGATGGTAAAACTCAATCCCTGTATACTGCCATCACAGGGGCAAAAATGCCAACTTGTGGCTAGTTCCAGCAACCACAGTCATTTTACAGATATGACCGCCTAGATATTCTTATACCGAGATAGTGATGGGGTGAGGGTGGGGGGGGGGAGGGTAGACAAGTTTGCGCATTTTCTCATTGATGAGATTAAGTACAAGTGCGATTCGACCTAAAAGTGAAGATTCACCTATAGCGCCGGCACCCACCTACACAACTGTCACGTGAATAAAAGGCGTTTTCGTTTGCTCTGATAATCTTGCGACCAGTCTGTCACTGGTACGGTTTTTTTTTTCTTCTTCTTCTTCTCCTTCTTCTTCTTATTCTTCTCTCTTCCAATATAGCCTTCATCGCTAAGAGCTTTTCCGGCGCTTGTTCAGGTAATACAAGAAGAAAGCTAACCATTAAGTATGAAAGCGGGCAAACGGAATATTAACGCATGTTTATGTGGCGGGGAATGAGTTCTGACAGCGTAAAGTGGGGATACCACGCCAGTAATGCGCAATGCAACCATTAAGGGGGGAAGCAGGCACTGAAAGGGAGAAGAAAAGGTGTGTTCGCCAAGATGTGCGTGTGTTTATGCAGAGTGATGGCAGGAGAATGGATAGAGTAAGCACTGTGTGTGTGTATGTGTGCGTGCGTGTGTGTGCGTGTGTGTGTGTGCGTGTGTGTGTGTGCGTGTGTGTGTGTGTGTGTGTGTGTGTGTGTGTGTGTATATGTGTGTACGTCTCCCTATCTGTGTATCATTATTATCAAATTCACGTTTGTCGCGGCGTAATCCTTTTAAAGATACGACAGCCAATTAAATGATAAATGCAACCACGATATTATTGGCCACGCTGAGTGATGGTGACGCTTCAAATGGAAAAACGTGTCGTAGTAATGCATCAAACGTACAAACACAGAACCATTAATGGAACTACGTTCTTCCTCCGCCCTATTTTTTGCCTCTCGCCTCTCTAGGCTTCTCTCTTTTTAGACCAGCCACTTCGGCGGGCAACAATCGAAGACACTCTCGAGTCGCTCTGACAGCCCATTTTCGATAACGCTGCATTTGTCATAACTCATACCATTAAACTTCAGTAGTATATTTTCATTTGCGAAACATATGGCCCACGAGCCACTCTAAAATGCATTTATGTCATCTGCTCTGAAGAGATTCTCTTTTGACATTAACTCTTACAATAGTCGAAATGCGTCTGCCTGTCTCTCATTCTTTAGCTCTTTCGCTGTCTCCCTTTCTCCCCCTCGCTCTATCCATCTAGACAGAAGAAATAGAAGGCATGTATAATCCGAGGCCTTACATAAATGTGCTTATTCATTTTACAATCTCTGTCGGGCAATCTATCATTGTCTGTGGGGGAAAAACGCTCTATGTCGGTGCAGAGATCCTACTAGGGTTTATAGGGAAAACCTGCCAGCTAATCTCGTCTCTAAGTTGAGACGAATGGAGCGGCCTCCATCTTCAAGCATATTTGGCGATATAAAAAAGGAGCAGAGTTAGACCGACCTTCCGACATGCAGGGCAAAATAAGAAAAGAAGGAGAGAAAGAAAGAATCGAAAGAAATTCACCTCATGGTATGGAGTTGGGTTGGCAGATGTATAAAAGAAGAAGATGACGATGAGTCGCTGTAGGCATTTCATGTATCTGTCGGGCAGCGCGGGAACGGGTCGCCAGGGGAGAGGGCAAGATACAAGGCGGGAGAGGTCCTGCGGGACATGTTCCCCGCTACCAGGAGAAGTGAATCGTTACGATTCCAGCCTAATGGCAACTTAACGAGCTCACGTCATAATATGAGGATAAAGAATGGGTTCTTCGAATATCGGTTCATTTCGAGCAAAGAGAGGGGAGATAAGAGGCGAGAGTGGAAGGAGAGTCGCTAAAAAACGAGAGAAAAAATTGGGGGAATGAATGGTCGCCTTCCTCCTAACCCATTAAGAAAATGTACACAAGTAGTCGCGTACATATCCAGAGAGCTGCAAAAATGCCCCCCTCGAGCAACATGCCAACTTTGAGGCTCTTCAGAACTCCTTATGGGGTTTTTATTAACTCGAGGTAATGCATCGCAATTATGATAATGGCCAGGAAATCAATAGGAGGGAGGATGACCCAACACTAGGTTACATATCACGATGATAACAACACGGAGGGACGCGGGAGGAGTCCGCGGAAGACAAGGGGAAGAGGGAGAGGTAAAAAGGAGATCGGGAGGGAGGGAGAGGGGGGATGAAAAGAGAAAGGATGGAGATGGAACAGCATATGGGAACATAAATAACAGTTGGGAAAAGAGCTTGGTATGACGAGAGGACTCGCCAAGGAGGAGTGTTTACATTCCAAGTGACGCAAAGAATAGAGAAAGCTTCGCATACCCCTCTCCCCTCCCCTTGTCTTCTTTCCCGTCTCCCATTCTTCCCCCTTTTTTTCTCCAGCCTTTGATGGATCCATTAGGAGTACGTGGCTAATGGCCAGACAAGTAGGGCGAAAAAGCCCTCGTCGAGGTAAAGGGTACCATTATTGCGGCCGATAAGTGAGGGGTGCTGTGGGAGAGCGCACTGAGCTTGGGCTCCGCAGCTAAATGGGTGCAGGTGGAGGGGGAAGGGATCGAGCTAAGTACGCCCCTTGGTTCAAGTTGGGTTTTTCAGGTTTTTCGCAATGAATATTTTTCTCGCTCCTGATAACGGCAGCAAAAGTTGTTGTTCTGATTGAAACGGACACGCACGTCCACATAAAAAATACAAACACATATTATATTCAAAGACATGTAGACGATTTCTGGCAGAACAACAAACTTATCTGGTGCAGGTCGTGATTGCCAAGTTGAAGCACCTCGCTGACCATACACGAGTCTTTGTACATTAAAACGCCCAGAGTGAATGGTTTAGTCAACACTGCTACATTGAGCTTACTTGAAACATTAGGCAACGGAAACAATGTGTCTGTGCCGTCTCTCCTTTGTTTTTGTTTTGTTTTTGTTTTGTCTTTTTAGGACAACAGCGCTAGCAGAAGCACTGGTTTTGTTGACGAAAGAAGCCTATGACAATGTCACGTTGAAGACATAGAAACACATGCCTGAGCCAAAGTGTGCAGGAATCCCAGTTCTGTTTGCTGAGGTTACAACTGAATAGAAATAAACAATATGAGTAAACTAAAAGAGAAGGAAAGATAACGCACGAAAATTTCGCATTGTATTCTTACGACGGCACTCTACTCCAACTGGTAATGGTATATGACATTGGTAAACGTGCGGATCCTTGTTACTGCTCAAACACCCTCCCTGCCACTGCGATCTACTTTCATGGGGTCTAGGACAAATACCCCCTGGAAAATCTCTCATGCTGTCGAGAAGGAGTGTTTAAAACTCTTCAAGACTGGTCGTATTCATGTTCAGCTCATTCATACCAGACTTCTAACCTAATTTTTCACGTATATTATTAGATTACTTGATTGAATCAAAAACTGCAAGACAGACCGAGACACGCACCACAAACAAACACGAGGAAATCACACAATATTACATTACAACTTGAAAATGGGCTTCACATCGTGAAATACGTGAAGGAAGATATGTATCATTAGCGTGATTGCTTTTTAAATCACTTCAAACTTGGGGGGAGCATGTTTTCACATCCACCAATTTTGGAAGGACTGGTTTGACATACTTTCGCTGCTGCGGCGTCGATGTTTCTTCTTGATGATGGAGGAAGAACGTGAGGTTGGTTTGGGATCAATGTCACTATGCTAACGGGGCGCTTTCGCTCTTCTTTCTCCGCGCGAACTTCTTGAGCTGCCGCACGCATCACCAATTGATCTGCCAAATGCATTCTCCGCGGCGTTTTTATCTCCTCTCTCCCTCTTTCTCTTTCTTTCTTTCGGTTGTTGCTGTTGTCGTTGTTGAGTATGGTACTTTCAGTGGGATGATACAGAGGGTCCTATACAGAATATAAGATTCGGCATATGTAGAGGAAGGTGGGGGAGGGGGGGGGGGGGAGGGGGGGGGGGAGGTTAGAGAGAAGGGGATGCACGCACTGCTTCTACCAGAGCTAACACACCAGACAAGACCACTCATATTTGATCTACCCGACTCCCTCTTCAAGCGAAGACGCACAAGTGTCTTAGCAGCTTTCTTCGTCATCAGGAGCAGCCGAATAACTGGTGTTCCGACTGCGCCTCCCTTAACTTGATTGATTAAATAGTGCATTAGATTAAAAGGGTAAGACGTTTGACAGATAGGCAATCGACGCGTTCTCGATCCTGGCGGTTCTTGATGTTAAACACATTTTTTCAGAGTCATGAGAGTTTTATCGGGCCCGGCGATGATCTCCAGTGATCGCCGAATACTTGGCTCTTATGATGTAGCAACCAACTGCCTGAAACTTTGATCTATTTATCTTTTCTTTGACTTGTGTTGTTGTTGTTCTTGTAATTTTTTCAGTGGAAGAAGGACCTTAACGCTTCTATTATCGGCTTGAAGTGGGTCAGTTCTTGTAATAAAAAAAGTCTATGCATATTTCAGAATATAATATATTGCGATAATATTGGAACTCGAACAATCAAGAGGACGAGGAATACTTCCTAAGACAGTGCGACGTTATAATCTTTCTTTTGCCGGCATGCACCTTCTTCATGTCTATAGCATATTTTGTTTGATGTTGTCTTGATTTTTTTTTTCACGTCCTCCCTGGGAACAGTAAAGGACATGGGACGGTAATTGATTCATATACATTCATGGCAGATTATACTTTTGTGATTCTTAAATTGTGTGAACGACTTTGTTTTAGGGATGCATTTCACTTTGGTGCAATCACGATCTTGGGCCTTGTGTGCAACATGTTAAATTACTTCTTTAATATTTTCACTCTGAAAATTTTCTTGATACTATGCAGCTTGAACTGACACGTAAACCTATATAATGTTCAAATTTCATCACTTTTCCAATCCGTAAACGACATATATTGTTAAGATACATGGTTATCCGAAATGCGAAATCTTTTTCTCTGATACGGAGATTACTTGAACACGATCCCGGACAATTTCATTACGTATCCCAACGTTGTTATTTTTTTTTTGTCTCAGGGGAATCTTTATTGTTTTTCATTTTCTCGAAGAGCTCCTATACATACGCATGCTTGTATGACAAATTGCCAAATTATACGTATACTAACAATAATAGAAGGTTCTTCTTGGCTTCAACTGCCGATCGAATCCCGGCGGAATAATGTATCAAATCGCCTGTCATACTCTTTGAATTCATTCATCGCATGTTAGAATGACAGAATGTCCTCTTGGCGCACCCAGTAGACTGCGGGCACAAGTCGTTTCGAGACGAAAATGTGACCGCCCGACACAATGGCCCAACGACAGCATCGCCTAATCGACCACAATAAGAGTCTGTCGCGCGAGACTAAATCCTGCCAACTATGGCGCTCATCTGCGATGGATGAGGGAAGGAGTAGTTGATAGATGAGCGGGACAGGAAATGAGACCATTTGAACTTGAGAGGGATAATGCCCAAGCCGGCTCCCTGTCTTCGAGAGAACGAGCACGCCAATGCGCGCCGATGTGCTTGTCTTCTTTTCGCCCGCGCTCTATTTGCAAGTTGCTTCGAGGTGATCGATTGTATCGCACATTTTCTTTTTTTCTTTCGTTTATTTTTTGCTGTTTGTTCTTTTGGTTATGTCGATCGATTATTGCGAGAAAATGATCGGCGTCATATGGTTGATGCGGCAGGTAAAATAGGTCAGTAGAGCGAGAGACTCTTGTGGTTAGTAACTTCATGTTTGTTTGTTTTTTCCCGCTGTACGCGCTGAAAACAAAACTTAACATGCCTGACCCAAAGCGTACATTCATTTTGACAGGTTGGAGAGGGCTACCATATTGCGATATATCTGTTATACGAAATGTAATTCTAATTAGACGAGGTCATCATAGCAATTTATCATATAAGACCACATAAGGAAAAACTAGTAAAGACTTTACATGGAAGTGTACATTCTTACGTTAACACTGCGGGAAGAGTGTGACATTTTTAAGACGATCCCTAACTCTGTAACATGACATACGGATCATTAACTGCGTCATGACATCGAGTCAAACACATTGCGTTAATTCCTTATTCGGACTCGTTACCGAAATGCTGGTCATTTGTTTGAACACACCGACTTCTGCATCTTACTTCTCACTCCCTCTGTCTCTCTTCACCAATTGACAGCTCATTTCCCTAAAGAATGATTCTATGTTTGAGTACCTCAACTCATCTTTCCACCCAACCATTCATCCATGCCTTATTCAATTTCTATAATGCTGGGGCATATTTTATTCATTCATTCATTCAATCATTCAATCAATCATTCATCAATTCAAAAGCGACAATATGACAATTTGCACACATTATTATTCACTTTGGCTTTTTCCCCAACATCAATCACATCGTGGTCATCATTGCACGTGCTCATAAATTGACGGCACCGCAAAAAAAAAAAAATAATAATAAATAAAAAAAAAATAATAATAATAACAATAATAATTCCTCACACACGACAACAGCAAAAATGTGCGTTCAATTACCGCTGTCGCTGCAGCTATTTTCTAGCGTCTCTCACTTACCTGAGGTAATCTTTCTTGCACAGGATCATGCCCGCCTTCGAGAAACACGAGTGACCAATGTCCCCCAACTGGACGTTGCAGCACGAACACTTCAGGCAGCCCGTGTGCCAAAACCGGTCGACCGCGTGCAGCAGGAAGCGGTCGATGATCTTACCGCCGCAACCGGCGCAGCATCTTACCGCGTTGTTGTTGTTATTGTTGTTGTTGCTGTTGTTATTGTTGTTATTTGGCGTCGTCGTTGGTCGGTTCTCCTTGGAGTTGTCCATGTTGTTTGCTGTGTGGGGAAACAAAAAAGGGAACGAAAAGAATGAGAAAATGCATTCAGATTTCCTCTCCATATATATTTTTCTTCTTCACTTCTCATTCCATCTTATATTTAGCTCATGCGACATCAGGAGTCGTCGGCAGTCAGGACGAAAATGCGTTTTCTCTTGACTCAAATCGATAACTTCATGCGAGATGGGATTATTTTACGTTGAGGATAGATCAAGTACTCAACGGCCCAGTGTCCTCTTACTTTGCTGGGGGAATATTTTTCATTCTTTTCTGATGCGGCTCCGACTGATAAAAGGGGGGAATATTCACTTCAAATGAATAGGAGTAAGTACTAAATGTAATCAAATATAGTGCATGGAAACGCTAAAAGCTAGAACGTAATAATGCATTTCGCCTAATGCTTTTAGTAAATGACGTTATCCACGTGATAAATGGGCTTATTCCATATTTCATTAAGGCAGTTTACGCATACAGGAGGAAACTCGAACCGACCGGAGCATTTTAGCGGTCGTGATCGTGTTATGGAGCTCGTCTGCATTTTCTTTTGAATTACACCGACATATTACTTCTAATGTGTGCTTATCATTTTGTCTGTCTGTCTACGTATTTGTCTCTCTACTGCACTGCCGTCTGTACAGCATTGATTTTTCATGTGGCTCCCTCATAAGAGAGTCTAATTACATAATTGAGTCAGGGTAAGTGGAGCATCTTTTCAGAGGCTATGCATGTAATTTCTGGCAGTCTAGAGCAGGAAGAAGCCCCAAAAATGACTAAAAGGAGGGAGAAAATGCACCACGAGATGACCTTATACACGGGTATTTGGGTAACAAGATCTCTTTAAGTAGGGGGGTTAATCGAGAACGCACATAAAGAACATTGCTGTTCTGGTACTCCAGGAGAAAAAGGACGGTTCTCTGTGCATTAAAAGGCGAGGGGTGGCTGTATGCTCTGTGGGTGGGGGGGGGGGGGGGGGACAGGGAGGGGAGGGGCGGGGCAAGAGGAGAATGGTACCTAGGTTGTTGTATACAATGTCATAGGATAAAATCATCTTTCACAAACAAATGATATCTGTATATTTCCGCTTCCGGTATACGTTCTCCTTTCAAAATCTAATATCTTTACGAAACAAAACTACCCACGATTTCTTCAAGATTACTATGGACTGAAGCATATGTCCGAAAGATAACCTTCTCATTAGTATCGCCAGAGCATTTATTGTCATTGTTGTTATGGTTGTTATTGTTGATGTTAAGTCTGTACAATCACTTTGGGAACCCACAGGAAGAACAATTAAGTCTGCATATCAGGGCTGTACCTTTCATGTTGCTTTATCATACTTTTCTGTCTTCATAATGTTTATCTATAATTGCATAAATATGTTTGTATATGTCTGAATTTGGTACACAAATAAATAATTTCATATCAAAAGCGACACGACCAGGCCGACACAATCTCAAGTGCGCATTTTGAATGTTCAATTTTTTGTTTTCTCTCTGTTTATGTTAAACAGATTCTCCAACCCGCGTTCTGCCCTCCTATATGCGTAGGCACAACATGGTGAGCTATGTATACTCAGACTCGAGAAAGGCTTGTGAGTGTGCGAATATTTATGAACACATTAATAAGCTTTTATCTTCTTTCTTCTTCTCTTCGCCACGACCTGCGCGTTTCACTGATACATCATTAACAAGAGGTAACGGTTGCGGGGGAGCCCAGGGGAAGGGCTGGTATTAATGCAGTATGGACAAGCAGAAAGTTAATTTAACGTGCCAAGGTGCGACCTCACTGAAGGGCGAGATATGTGGCACGATGCGGAGTAACATTTCCAGCACTACCACATAAATATTCATCGGCCGCTCATTGGAATATTCATGAGGCTTGATTAATAACATGTTAAAGCGCGGACTCCAGGGACACGCGGTGAGAGATTGCTAGATTAGTTTCATCTTTCCGCCACGCATTGCGCTGAAACCGAGAAAACAAAGATAATGAGATTTGAAATATACACCGGTGTGAGGATCTAATGAAATTTTTGCGCCACGCGCGCATGACAGTCAATACATTAAAGCCGGAGTCGTGCGCGGAAATCATCCTCAATGTTTAGAATCGGCTACAACATCGCGTTTTGATATTCTCTGCCATTTTGTTTTGCTGGGGATTTTTTCCCCTCTCTTACACCGACTATAAAGGCAAACCTTCACAGTTCAGTATCCGTCGCTCAGAAATAGTTGCTGAAATAATTCCTCCTCGCCTCACGCGGCCGGCATGCGAGACATAATAAGTCGTGTTGCATTGTCATGGCGAACATTGGTCTCCCCCGATCGAATGCAATGATAAGGACTTAATAGATACACGCCAAAGCAAGGATGTAATGTACTCAGCTTTTCTCCACTCGCACCCTGCATCAGGGTGGCTTTGGAGCTAATTTATTTCCCAATCGCAGCAGGATTACCCAACTGATTGAACCGATTACCGTCGTTCTCCTTTGAAAATTAATATATGTCACAAAACAAAAACTACCCACGATTTCTTCAAGATTATTGTGGACTGAAGCATATCTCTTCCCGCCATTCTCAAAGATGGCAAGAGGAACGGGAATACCGCCCGGATATTCGGCGGGTAATAAGAAATATTGATCGTTATTTGATGAGCTTATTTTCAAGAGATTAGTTCTGAAAGAGAAACGCTAAAGCGGCAACGATGTTGTGCGAAACTTGATTGGAGACTTGGTGCAGTGAAAACGCGTGTGCGTGCCATAGACACAGTGAATTACAGTTTTTTTTTTCATCTCTGCTTGGCGAGAGGGAGGAAAAGAGACCTAAAAAAAAACATGTGAGAAAGAGAGAGAGAGAGAGACAGAGAGGGTAAGGAATAGAGAAGAGGATACACACAACACACACACACACACACACACACACACACACACACTTACACACACAGAGTAAAGGAGGAAGAGAGCGTGAGAATAAGGGAGAGAAAGAGAGAGAGAAGGAGAGAGGGCAAGAAGGCAGCACATTATTGGCCTAGCCTCAACCCCGCATCAGAACGCCATTACTCGCGCTGATATCGCTTGGTTTGATGAAGTCGTAATACGTTGTGAACACTTCTATTTGCGTCAGGACTTCATTTATCCATACCCCGACTCTGCCCACCCCTTCTACTTATCATCTCCTGCCCAACCCCCCCCCCCATCTCCCTCCCTCCGGGTCTGTTTGACAACCAATTTCTTCAATTGATTTTATCCCCTTCAGTCGCAGTCCAGAGAAATTTGATTTATCGTGATTTCTTTTTTTGGCTGTTAATTTTTGAAGGCAAATATTGGATGAAAAGCGACGGTGAGCGCGGCGTAGGTGTCTAACACCGATCGTTCGCCGCGACTTGATGGTCAGAAGAATATCCTCATACATGTCGGACTGCACACCGCTGTAGCAACGAAGAACACTATGCAAGTTGGGTACTTGCCATATGAATTGTTGGCAAAGTGTAATATCAACACTGTGGAAAATGTTTCGAGTCTCTTCCTTTGGCAACGGAGAATTTTTGTGGTTACGCTGAGAGCAGTTAGGGACTATATTTGCACGACGTCTTTCGTTTGCTTTGTTTTGTTTCACTGTAACCAAATAAAGGCAGGTGGAAGGGTTGGTAAGTGCACAAGACAACGTTTCAATCATGGTCCCCATTTCACTGATTGATGTTTTCATGTATCCATGCGACTGTGAGTGTTAGATGCTTCAACTTTGTCATGGTCCCTCAATAATAACGAGAAAGAATACGAGAAAACGTCGAATTTTCTCTTCATTCAGCATCTCTTTGTTATGCCAAAACGTGATATTGAATTTCACAAGTAACATAATATAATCATTCCAAATGAAAAATCATAATTACGGATGATGATCCGAGCAGCCACGATGAAAATGAACAAGATGTCATTTCTCGACATTCACGCTAATTTTATGGTCATTCGACGACAAAGACAGTGTGAACGCGTTCGCATGTACATAGCACCTTGTAGCGTCCACTTTTTTTGGATATACAGTTTTAGCGGGTCACCCGTTCAGATTATAGAAAGGAAAAACAAAAACAAGCAAACAAACAATGAAATAGATACACGAAAAGAAACGGAAGAAACAGCTGCAGCCTTGTTTTTAGATGATTGTGAAAACCCATACCTCTTACCCCTTACATTACAGATGTAGAGGAATCAACAGATACAAAGTAATGTGTCCACTCTCAGATTGGACGCTTGTGTTGAAAGATATCGCTTGTATAATAATGTTCGACCAAGTCGGGAAAAAAAAATCATGACATCACATAAGGAGCTACGTTGTGTAGTGACGGTGGTATTATATTACCTCCACAATAGAGCGCTTTTCCGCGCGGACATTGTCAATGACAGACCTTAATAGTTCCCTTTCATTCTTTCATTGATATCGTATGTTATGGCAACCGCCCTGGATAACGGTAAGAATAGAGACTAATAGCTACGGTATTCTTAAAAAGGGAGTGACAGTTCTTTTTTTTTTTCTCCCTGAAATACACTCGCAGTACATTTTATTGTTCCCCCTCAGTTGATGTACGTACTAACATCCTATACTATACGAACAGCGAAAAGATACACTAGCTTTCCTTTTTACGTGCGGTATTTATATATATATTCTCTCCTGTATGCGGTGGATTTAAAGGAACGCTCTGCTAAAAGCTCGTCCAGGCTTACATTCTATAAAGAAAGAAAGAAAGAAAGAAAGGAAGGAAGGGGAAAAAAGAGAATTACTGTTGTAGAGATGTCCAAATAGCGTAATCTGACAAGTCTAAATGGGTGACTGCATATCATCATGTGTGACTTAACTCCGAGTCGGTATATACCTAGAACAAGAAAATGGCTATTCTGACTCCTTTAGATCACGGAATTTACTGGGGGATAAAGCGGACACAAAGCATTTAACCTTTTCTATCAGAATTGCACCAGCAAGCAGTGAAAAAAAATGGGTGGGAAGAAAGGGGGATGTTACAGAAGCTAAATTCCAAAGGCTAATTTCAAACGTAGCGTAACAAACGCAAAAGGGGTTCACACGATTTGTAAAGGTAGGTGCTACTGCCTGCTGAAAGAAGAAATTGCCCAAATGGACGAAGCACTATTCCACAACCGCTTAAATAAGAAACGGTCCTAAAAAATGCATGCGCTTGTTTTTCTCTGTGCGGTGTAACGAGTGGTGTTGCTTCCATTGCAACAAAGCACAAACCCACGCAGGATGATTCTCACTGAACACCCTCCCTCCCATCCAGTTCACACCAACGACACCCGTCCCCCCTTCCTCAGCAGAAATCTCATCTCGCGCATGAAGTATTCAAAATTGCAATTGTACGAGAGAAAAAAAAATATTAACATTTTGTTGGTTCGTGATATCAGCGCCTTTTGCCAGTTTCCCCGCCTTTTGGGAGGGAAAGTGATTCTACGGGGAGTGATTGGTATGCGTGGCACGTTACAATCATCCGGTATTGATCATTGAAGGCAAGATGAAAAAAGGGAGAGAGACATAGCGATGCTCGAGAAAAATATATAAAGCAATCACAAATTCATCTTTTTGCAAAACGTGCATAATATCTCCCACCTCTTCCGCGTAATTTAATGTGTAGGACAGATATTTCCCTCTTCTCTATTTTCTTCCTCCATGTGTTCTTCATCGTCATCCCCTTTTCCTTCTTCTTTTGTATTATTATCACTTAAAAAATACCTCCACACAGTTGGTGAACATAATGGTATACATATCTGCGTTTAAGTCATATGCAACGGGAAGGAAAAAGAAAGCACGGACTTGTTCAGAAATTTTCACGTAACAATTATGGTTAGCGACATACCAACAATAAAACCAGAGGAATCTTGGGAAATTAAATAATTTACAGTAATGAGTATTCCCTCGATCTTTTTTTTTTTTCACTAAGAGATAGGATGCTATATCTTATGTTGGTTGTTTGTAATAACACATGAATACAAACGAACCGTTACATATAAAATCTCACGATACCACGATTAGACTCTCAATGGGTCTACAAAAACTAAAAGAATTTTTCCCCTTTCAGTTTCTTCCTGCAGGATTTCTTCTAATGGCAAGGCATGCATTCCATCATGAATATTGTTATTCCATAAGACTGAAGTTTCTTATTTTCTATCTTCGTACACATTTCTGGGTATAGTGAAATTACGCTCCCTCCTCTTCTATTTGCCTTTATGTATCCGAAGTAAGTCTCATTCCTTTGGCCTGATTTTGTATTTTAATCATGTTTCCCTGCAGACAAGAACAAAAAATACGATTTGTTGATTTTTTTTTAAAGGAGAGAGAGAAAAAATATATAAATAAATATATGTGATTCAAAAATTGCGGTTGTCATTTTTTTAAGAGCAATGTCATCTGAAAATTACTCCAGTTCGGGATACACTGCATATAGCGGCAGACATATTCCAAATGTATGTGAACGAAATGATTTGACCCTGTCGCAACAAGGAACAAAAAGTAATCACATGAATTTGATTGTTTGACCGCTCTATTTAATCGCCGCATAAACGGAGACGGAATAACATATATTGGGCGAGTTGTTTTTCGGCGATCGAAAATTGGATGGACGACCAGTCGGCATTTCTTCATAAACCTATCACGTTTGATACTTCAGCGTTACGGGAAAGGGAGGAAAATCTCACAAGACGCTGTAACGAGCAATTCACCTTGCTATAGTAGAGCATACTCGTGATTTGTTTCGAGCATAGTACGCGAGTGCTTACGAGGGAGGTGAAGGTACGATATGAGACGATTTTGTGGCTGATGTAAAAACGGTCGAAATAAGTGTCTGCCTTTTAACCGCCACTGGCGTCTACATCCTTGACCACGTTAAGACAAGTTCTGAATATTCGCGAAACATGAACAAGAATTTGGCGACTATCATGATGCAGATGCATGTACACACACACACACACACACACACACACACACACACACACACACACACACACACTCCTCCTTCTTTCTTTGTCACTGTCTAACTCATCCAAAGTGCTTCTTCCCGGTTTTCTTCTATACGCTCATTCCTAAGCTGCACAATGTTCGATCAAGACTATAGAAACACCACAGAGTACACTCCTGCAAAAGCGCCTCAAAAAGGCGGGAAAAGTATCTCGAGCCCTATCCTCCGACCTTACTTCTCTCTCCCCCCCCCCCCCCCCGAAGAAACGAAACGGAGGATATGAGGGAGGAAAAAAAAATCATAGCACTTATTACCTGATGTATTTCCATTCAATTAATTTCACATCATTGTAATTTGTTCCGCATGGCGTCCCATACTAATAGTCTTCCCTGGCGCTCCCAGCAATGTTGCGCAAACTTGATCGATCATTAGCGCCACCCAATTTCGCCCATTATAACGTACGTGTATATACATCTTCATAGCCAGCGTGCGCAACCAGACCGGCTTTTCCATTAATAGTTCTTTCCACGTGTGACGGAAGGGGTGGTAGGGAGGCGGTGGAAAGGGGGAAGGAGAAGCGGGAGAGCGAGCAATATTCCAAGTTCATTTGTGCGCGACTGTCCGTGAAGGAAGCAAATGGCATGGTAAGTAATTAGTGTTAAGATCTCCAACCGAGTGTTTTGAAGTCAGGAGCTACATAATCTAGTGAACCTTGGTCAAACTCTGCTTTGGTGTTATTGTTGTTTTTGTTGCCATCTCTCCTCTGCGTTCTCGTCGAAGGCGAAAATGATTCCAACTTGGCAGTCTGTCATCCGCGTTGACGAGCGGTTTGCAATATACAACACTTCACTCCGCACACTCGCGTGGTATTCGTTACAAGAGTTAGAACATTATGGAACGCGTAATTGCATTTCTGCCATATTTGCCTTTTTTCCCCGGTACAGTCACTTTAATATTACCACAGTAATTGTCACAAAATTCATTCCAAGACTATTCCCGAATGGAAGATGGAGAGCGAGAAAAAAAAAATAGAGAAGAGCGTAAAGAAGATGAAGGGCAGAGCGTGGGAAAATGGCGTCTAGAACAGCCATCAACACAAACGCAATAACGCAGGCGAGGCAGTGGGGCAATAATTTGCGTCGCTTGTGAAATGAGTACTTACTTACACGTGCATATTAAAGAACAAATTTTGGGGAGGAATATCATGAACAATTCACTGACGGTCTTTTCTTTTCTGTACGTTGCCCCCTCAACCCCCAACCTCCTCCTCCCTCCCCCCTCCCCCCGTTTGCTTGTTTTTCGGCTGTCTCACTTTCTATCTTCGCGGGCATTGTTGGCAATTGTATACCCATCTAATCTGTTCAATGTAGGCTTACTGATATTAAGCATAATACATATATACATTTCTCTTACTGCCTGTCTCGTCTGTTGGTCTGTTTGTCCGTCTGAATGTCTGTCTCTCTTCTCTATCCGTATCACTCACTCACTCACGCAAATATGTATAATACAGAACATTACCTCCAAGAAGCTTACGGAGTGCGAAAGCCGAAATGATTGCACGCCAACCAGGAGCACATTAATCTTGATGGAACATGACAGAGCGAAATGAAATGAGTCAAATACCATTCCGGGATGGAAGAGCCGGACAACGGCCGACAGAGATTCACTACACACACGTCAAAACAGCTCGAAGGGTTTGGTGATATATTTGGTGTCGAACCCATCGTAAGTAAGCATCTCGCGGAATGAGTGAGGACATCTTCATCACATTATTTGTTCGTGACTTAATGTAGCGATATGTGAAACGATGTGACACAGAATTGGCGATCCCCCCTCCCCCTCCCCCTCCCCCTCCCCTCTTCCACGAGCTTCCAATTTTGGGCTGTTTGTCATCACTTCTTAGCATCAATAATGCACAAGTAAGTTCTGCTTGAATTACACACATTGAGACAAGATTAAATTGTGAAATGCGTCGACATTATCAAGGACTCGTCATGTGCATGCTAGTTTAGGCGTTACATTCTCGTCATTCCGTTCTCATTATGTTGGTTTCATTGTCACAATCTAAATCGTATTTGTTAAGAACACATGTCTGCGATACAAAGGAAAGAAAGCCAGTCACAGTACGACACTTTAAAACAGAATACGACATGACGCCCAATCCATCTAGAAGTAGGTGCTTTACAATCAGTATTTACCTCAAGTTTGCATCTTCTATTTGGACGCTAAACGTGTAATGATCTACACGTATAAGGATTTGACGTATTCAAGTGTGCATTGTCTAGAGTAACAACTCCCCCCTGTAATGAAAGCTATAATACGAAACGAATGGTGCACGTGTTACCTTACGTAATAATTCAAACATGAACGCTCGTACGTTGCCATGGTAACAGTGACTACCAAAATATGTTGAAGTTTGACCCCTTCATCTTGCATCTTGAAGTTTGACCCCTTCATCTTGCATCTTGAAGCAGCTAATTCTAAGACACCAAATCATCCCATGACTACGTGTTGCCATGTTTTAGAAAATTGAATTCCCAGTAATTTTGCTTCGATGGGATCGTTGGAAAGTTTGATGGACTAGGTTTTTAGTTTAGTTTTGTTTTTGTCTTTTTCACGGTAAGAATGACCAGTTGGTTAGACGCACCGCGGATGACAGAAAATGAACCCTTGGATGGAGAGAGGACTGGGAGTTGAGTTGTGCGGGGGACTATCCGAGGGGGTGTCTCTCGACACGTGCCCTGACCCTCCCCGAACCCTCGCCATGTATAAATGAAAACTTGCGGACAGATCCCCGTCGGAATGAGAATTGTGTGATGAACAGTTCTCAAGAGAAACCACGAAACAGAAATACCCCCATACCAGTCTCTCTTCTACCTCCCCTCCATCCATACAACAGAGGTACCAGACCACACCACACATATACATGCACATAAACAACAAACAAACAAACAAACAAACAAACAAACAAATAAATAAACAAACAGTGGATTACAACCAAAGTTACGACACTAAATCATTGCCGAAGGAAAAATAATTCTACAGAACTTAATCTTTAAACTAAAGAAGTACACTAAACATTCCACTTCAAATAGTTAGATTGACATTTTAATCTATGCTGTATTCTCTTTTCGGCCTCCACGACAACGTTATCGGAATGAAGACAACGGTTGGGGGCAAAGAACTAAGACGATGGTATGTCAGGAGAACCAGCCTTTAGGTAGCCAGTGGTCCGTCTTTTAATAATCCTAACCAAACCTCAGAAGGATCCTTTCGATGTCACACGCGTTTTGCCCTACCCAAAATAAGAATACGCGCGATATAGCACGGGGGCCTCCAAGATCATTTCGAGCGACGTAAATAGCTCCACTTGAATATCATCCACAATGTTGATGTCATTCTCTTTCATTGTTGTCCTATTCAAATATTGACAGATATTTGATCATTACGACCGAGACGACTCCGTCCATTTCATGGGTCAAGTGTTCACCTCGTCGAACTTTAATTCCGATGTGCTAAGTAGGTCGCCCTCTACAGGTCTGAAGGTTACACGTACTCATCGCCCGTCAGTTACTCGGTATTTAACTCGGCGAAGCCACACGTAAATTGGCCATGTGTTGTAGCCCCTTGATTCATCTACTGGATCAACAGCACATACGCAAGGGAGTTATTAATGCTCCAACTAATGTCATCTACTCATCTATCTCTCCCTCTGCCTTTATTTCGCATGCAAAAACATATGTACTTATATAATACCGGGGGTATTATATAAGATACACTTACGTCGCGACTCAAACTGAGAATCGGTTCTGTGGTCATGCGTCGCTATGGCAACGAATATTGACCCGCGTTCTGCGAAGTGGGGCTGACTTGAGCGAAGGGAAAAAAAAGACAATACAGCAATCATCATAACATAATATTATTTTTTTCTTTTCTCTGTGTATCTCCCTAACTCTCTTCCCCCCCCCCCCCCCCCCCCCTCTGCGGTCGAATCGGAGTGTCTGGAATGGAGGCTGGCTTCTAGTCCATGATTTGTTTCCAAAATGCTTGCATGGCAGCCACACATGCGATTGATGCATGGAGCGGCGAAGCTAACCTGAAACATGTTGTTCATGGGTTTAATTTCATTACGAAACGACGGGGTTGATTAAACCGCGCCGAGGCATGATCGCGTTATCAGAATGAACAGGCCAAAGAAACGCGGCGCGAAGGCACGAAAATAATGGAAGAATTGAGAGCTACCGAGAGAGAGGGAGAGGGATGTAAGTGTGGGGGGGGGGGGGAGGGAGAGAGGAAGAAATTGAGAGGGTAGGAGAGTACAGCATTGACATGTGTTAGCGAGTGGGAGCAAGAGGAAATGTATGAGACATCTCAGCAAGACGAGAGGCTAGAGCGCATCAACGCGAGCGTTCCCGGGCCGTGGCAGATATATTTCCTGATTCAAAATTGTTGAAAGACGAGAAGGGATAATGCACTGTCCGGGACGGCGCGAAGTACATTTATTTGAACATGTGCCCGATAGTGTACGTTGATAAATGAGTGAGAACTATTAAGAGGAAAATTTCTGGGAGATTGGCAGCTCTTTCCCTCTCTCCCCCTCTCTCCCCCTCTCTTCCCCTCTCCTTCCATCTACCAATCGCGAAATGTTCCACGTCTACACTAGAGTATTAACAGGGGAAATTTGCGAAAGTGCACAGGGATCCAATTACAGATACATTATTTTCGTCGCGTTATTAAAGTGTTGTGGGGTACTTGGGTTTTGTTCCCCCCTCTCCCTCTCCCTCTCTCTCCATCTTTCGCCTACTTCAACTCGGTGCATACCTCCAAACCTGCTAATGCACTTCGTAATATTGTAAATGGAAGAAGTGATTACATGTTCTCTAATACACGGTGATGTTTTAACGGCTGATAAGGAACAAAGTCGGATTCAAATCACTTTTGCCGAACGCGGCAAGTTCGCGGCGGAGCACGATCGGGTGCCAGCCGTCACAATTTTGACGGTTAAAGAGCTTTTGTCGTAAGTTCACGAAAGCTTTCCTGCAAATTGCTGATGGGGTAAGTGAAAGTGGGTGAATATCGGATTCTAATTTACAAAAGAGAGAGGGATGATCGGTCTAATCAGGTGCATTTCAGAGGCAAAGTAACACGACTGCGACGTATGGCGGTAGAGTACATATCGCACCACAGAGTGCGCGTAACACTGCTGGTATTAACATCCAAAGAGCGGAGGTTGAGCTGACCAGGGTTTACCAAGAGCTAACACACTCGAAAGGAATACCAACTAAGCCGGAAAAGTTGAGAATTCACAGAAGGTCTGTATAGTGGAGGGAGGGATGAGACGCAAGGGGGTAAAGATCTACAGACGATCGAATGGCGTATAGTGGGTCGTGGCGGGTTTTTCGGGAAGAGAATCTGAAGCACCCACAAGAACCTGAGAGAATACAAATGATCTTGCGGAATGTCACGGTAACCAAGCCTTATGAATGGCGCTGAGGAGACATCGGGACAGAGACTCACACACATGTCCGTTCAGACAAATCGAAAGAGTGTGCCACAATATTCAATCTCTAAAGGGAAGATACTCCACGTGATAAGACGGGTAAACCACACGGGCGTGTCAAGGCACAAAGAGAAAAATATAGAATATAAAAGCATATAAAACACCAATAAGAACGCATAAGGCAAAGGGAGGAAGAGAGAGAGAGAGGGTGAGAGGGAGAGATATTGGGAGAGAGAAACGTTAGAAGAAAGAATGGGTGCAGTACAGAGCCCGTGGAACTTGCGGTCATGACTGCAGATTTCCCTTCGGTTTTAAAAGCCCCTTTCATTTCGGGTGCACTTATTGAAGATTGCCGCTTCGCATTGGTCTGAAACTCCATGCTGAATAGCTAAACTGGAGAGAAGGGAGGGTGTATCATGACATTTTGCTCTAATTTATCGACGCATTCGGTAAGGGGGAGCGAGAACCCACTGTATTATCTACGCTGAGAAAGAAAACGAAGATTCCATGGCATCTCTTTCCCCCCTGATTCACGAAAAGCGCGCGATGTATCATTTTCATCCAGCGCGTTTAATGTCAAGAGTATCTCAACCTCGTCTCCGTTCACAATCTAGTAAATTTAATCAACTGGATTTCCCGCCTTTTTCGTCGCGTCTGGAACGTCACCATTTTTTTTTTTCGTCCTTCTCATTTTCTTCCCCAATCAATAAACTGGGGTTGGACACTTTAATAATCTCGCTGAGCAGGAGGCGCAGACAGCAAGCCCTAGCTAATGAAAATTTCTCGGCGTAATGTTTTGGATTCGCGTCAAATCGGAGAGCGCGGGTTGATTAAAAGGCAAGACGCATGTATGCAGCGGACGAGATTTCATAGGGCCATAGCAGCACACCCAAAATGAATCAGATGGCAAAGAAAATGGATTGCGACGGACTAGAGAGTAAGCTCAAACGAAGTACTTGTGTCTTCCTCCAAGTTCTCGCTCACTCTTTCTCACTCTCCCTACTTTCCCCCATCTCTCTTCAGTTTCTTTCTTCCCATCTCCCAGTCTCTTTCTTTCGCTGTCGCTGTGCTCTGCCATCCAAAAGTTCAATTAAAATTAAGACGAGCCGTCTTGCCATATATTGGAAATATGCCTTGCAATCACTTAATATTTGAGGGTGACTGAAAACACGATGTTTCATGCGTTGAATCACAGGCTTCTTCTTTTCTCTTTTATTGTTTTTTTTTTCTCTCCCGCTTTTTCATCAACTGGCATTTCCTCCACTCTAATCCTATAACTCGTCTTCATCTTCTCTGCTTTCTCCTTTGTGCATCAATATTCATCTCTCTCGAGTGATTTCCACTTGCTTACTATATCTTCAAGTCAAGCAGAGATATTCCGCTTTACTGGTGGAACTTAGTTTTCGTGGCACACTATTTGTTTGGGTAATGTTAATGTATTTGCGTGAAATCCAATGTCAATACGGCAACATTTTATTCATCAAGCCGCCCGCCCCATCACATGAAGGGCAAACACGTATCGCCTCATGCAAGAAATCAGTCATACAAGAGTTCATGTTGACTTATTTGTTTTCAAAGGTACGTATAGAAATACTACAGTATAATAGCGTATGGATCGGAATAACATTTTCCTTCGAACAAGGTCAAGTTTAGCTTTATTAACAAAGGCGGATTTAAAGTATGATATATATCTGCACCATTACAGTAAAACGGAATACATACTATGTCTTTTGTATTCTTGTATCTTTTGTTGTTATTGTTGTTGTATCAGGAACCATTGTTCAAACTCTGATGACAGTGCGTAGACTAACAATACCATACAAAAATACTTGATTGTTAGCATAAGCTCTCCTAGATGAATTGGTCTCCGTTTGTTTGAAACCAAGCCGGGGATTACTCGAATGGAGTAATTGGTCCAAGGAGAAAATTACTCCGGCAAAGCAAGGGGAAAGAAGGAAAAGAGGAAAGAACAGCGATGGGGAAATGCGAGTAATCACGAATTCCATGCTCATCAGGGCTGGGGAAATGTAAATAGTGCAGAAAGAAATTAATCTGGCCGGGTTATCTCACTGCATTTATTCTAATTCCAGCGTCGCATTGCAAAGGCTCCGCCTCTGTTTCCGAGTTACCGACAGCTCTCCCCACCTAAAAATACACAGAAGCAGCATCTGTGCTATCTATATCGGGGACATTCGTTCAATTCGTCATGTTTCGGCATACAGGAGAAAGAGAAGGAGAAAGTGTGTGTGTGTGTGTGCGTGTGTGTGTGTTTGGGAGTACACGTGTCTTTTTGGATGTACTATGTGCCTCCTATTCAGTACACAGCATGTTTTCCGTATAGATCGATCTCTTCTAATAAGGATATGATTTTGCAATACTCGTGGGTTTTTTTCTTCTTCACCTGCCCTCTCTTCTCATCAGTTTAAAAGGCTCAGATTAATCAGAAGAATGGCTGTGTGGCAAATTACGTCTGGAGGCTCCGTGCGAGTAACAACTGTCCACATGACAACACCAACATTACAAGATGGGACTATACAAGCAATGAAATGAAACGCGGCACACATTTAGCGATACGTCACATTTGATGCATGCTTGGCACACACACACAAAAAAATGTGTGTGTGCGTGTGTGTGTGTGTAAAAGAGAGAGTGTGTGTGTTTGTGTGTGTGTGTGTGTGTGTGTGTGTTTGTGTGTATAGAGTTGATTGCTTCCTAAACACTAAGATTACCGTTGAACTGCGTTATCTCATGATAACCCAAAATCAATTTGACCTCCGGCAGACTGAGAATCACACTGTTATAAAAGCATCCATAATTACAAGAAAGGTATGTCTCACTTCAGTTCGCAAATCCTAAATATTCATTTACGAATTCCACAGCATTTTTCCCCCTCCACACTTTGGAGCTATTGTAACAGAGTCATGACTACAGACAGTTGACTCTGAATACTGTTACGTACGACACACAGGCGTACACTGGGCTACATAATGTAATGAATATATTATGAATTATAGATACTCGGGTGTTTGTGGCTCAGGTTATGTCAATATGGAAGACAAGCGATCTTTAAAACGATTGATTCATAACAAATAGATAGAAATACATAGGCAGATACATACATACACACACACACGACACACACACACACACACACACATATATATATATATTACATTCGGGCAACTAGAATCTAAATCTGAAATGTGGCCCAATATAAAAAGAAATATAAAAACTGAGCTTGAATTTTAGCTGCCCGAACGGGCCATCAAAAGATAGCCTTTTTTGTGGAAATTGGTGGCCCGAAATCACCGCTAATGTACAGCATACATACATACATACATACATACACACATTACATCATGCACGCACACTGTATACACACATGGCATACTAGTAGTAACATAGACATGGCGCACTGCATTTCTACACATGACATCTACCTAAGATGTTGACACAGCCAGTGTGTGTGAAATCATACGTATTTCAATCTTTCTCGTTTTTCGTCTCGAACCGACAAATTCCTGACCTTGTTCAGAAAGGGGGAAAAAAGGTGAATAATGTGAAATTCTAGTCTTAGACGCAAAAGCGAAAAAAAAAAGTCAAGTAAAGAATATCTGCATTGCACATCTTGTTATTGCAGCTTAAGACAATACGCAAAACATAAAATGCAGAACGTGGGAAAGGGAAGACGAAGGAAAGTAGGAAGAAAATGGATAAAGGAGGAAAACGAAGGAATGACAAGAGGAACAGATGAACAGAAAGAGGAAGGGAAGGAAAGAGAGGGAGAAACGTGTAAAAAAGAAAGAGATATAGAAAGAGGGAGAGAGAGATAGAGCGAGAGAGAGAGAGGGAGGGAGAGAACCAAACTATTGCCTACTGGTGTAAGGCTATCCCTTTAAGAAGATCCACTTTACCCGAACTCGATGAATTAAGTAAGTGTCCATTATTGCGAGGTGGCGACGGTTCGAATTCATTTAATAAATGATATTAGGGAATTGGTCCACGTGACACAAACCCGCGCATTCACGAGCATTTCCCTAAACCATGCAATTTAGCTGGTAGTCTGCCCTTCTCTGTCGGTACCGGGTAGTAGTCTCCCCCACCAAACTCTTTCCTTAAAATCTTCAATCTTCTACTTAAAACCCCGACAATGGCTAACCCCTTCATCCTCGGACGTCAAATGACCTAAAAACATACAAGATGCGGCTTTGTCTCCAGACTTGTTCGGCTTTTTTAGGAGGGCGTGAGTTGAATAGGGCATCCAAAAGGGGGAAAAAGAAGAGCAGCTGTTGGGTTGACATGCTTTGAAGAAATAGGTGGTTCACAATGGATGACATAGATGTGAATGTGAATGGTGCGACTCTAAATAGACATGTCGGCGACTAGATCAGAGAGATGTTTGGACGAAATTTGACATGCATTGTGCCTGGTTGTGAGCTAGTCTCAAGTCGAATCAGCGAAATCACATGATCACTGCTGCCGTATATGTATATATAAATTTATACCAATATAATTGATACATATTACTGTATTATCATATTATGTATACAATAGCATACACAGGCACATTGCATTATACATACTACATACATTGTACATACAGATAAACAGAGAACGCGGTACACAATCCCTCAAAACGTAATTGCCTCTTTTAGCTTTCTACTGTCATAGCAATGAGTGATAAAATTGGTTATGCGAAAAGACTTACAATTCTAATTTTGGATAAAAGTTGGAAAGCTTCTACAGAGTCGCATATAATATTTTGTTCAGTGAAAATCATCGCGCCTGGGCGTGCTCGCAAGCTCAAGTTCAGCCATGTAGCTCATATCACGGTCTATCAAAGCAGACTAGGAGATCCTGCTGGCACGGAGCTAAAAGCCCGTGTATCGCCATGCGATGTACACGAACTGAAGCCCCGGCACGCCGAGAGAAAGGTACATTAACTCTGTTTGTAATAATACACCCCAGCGCCATTAGTCCAATTCCATAAATATTTTAAAATACCGCCGTTTCTTCGTCTTCACCAACTTTTGACCGCGGGGCAAGAATGAGATGGGAAATGGCACACTGACGGCGTGGCAACCTCTCAATTAGAACGATTACTTTCTACCTTTCGAGACACAATGTCTAATGGAACTGAATCCCCTTCGCTCAGTTGTCGTTGCTGTTGTCTTTTTTCTCCGTGTCATTTACATAAAGAAGACGAAGGGACTGTATCAATATAGACATCAACAGCACCTACGCACACTGACATAAATACAAGTGTAATAACTTGAGGGCAACGGAAATGCAAACTGTTCCACTCGTCTTTATTTAGCTGAATGAGCACAGACTCAGTATAGGCCTAATGTCGGCTTTTGTATATTGAAGTCGACAATATGATCAAAATTTCGCATCTCTGCTGGATTTGTTGTGCGTTTCTAACCATTCGTCTACGGAGGGCATAACTTGCTTACACTGCTGCACTTGGAAATGTGATGTGACAAGCGAACCCGAGAAGACATCCGAATTTTCATCCTTCTGTACGATTATACTCCAGGGTGTGATAGCACGGTGCGAGCTTTGGTTCACGGTGCGCGCGCGCGCTACACTGTGGTAGCAGACGACAAATGGCTACCAATAAACTATATAACGCCTCGGTGACAGTGAAGGAGACTAAGCCAACTTTGCCGACATCTTCTACTTCAAGTTCTTTTCTTCTACCTCACCATACCTCTAAGTTTCTCTTTTCTTTCTCCTGCGCCGGGGGCCCGGGGTCTAGCAAAGTCAAATGGTTGTAAATTATCCAGTACTCGTTCCCGCGGGTTTACTTTCGCCAAATTACATGACCGTATTTGGGTTTCTGATGACCCGCGCGTCAACGACATAAATGATGGATGTTATTTATTGCGCATGTGCAGGGTCCTACGAGACTCCAGGACCGTTCCACGTGGTTGCCTGTTCGGCTCAGTGTGAGAGCGAGCGCGGCCCACTGAGGATAGCTATCATGGTTTATTGACAGAGGACGATAGCCTTTATTTTTTGTTTCTCTCTCTCGCTCTCTCGCATGTTCCTGTTGAAGATCGTTCTATAGAAGTCACCGTCCTCGTAAGAACTCAAGGATTTGAGTACTTCTTTCAAAACAACATCAAAACCCAAAAAGGGGAAAACAACAACTGTGGACATCGCCTTTAACGGCAAGTATGGCAGGCAATGTTTGCCAGATATTTGATACATACTGCGTAGAAATATTCGGGAATAACGCGGTGCGTCTGACGGCGTTCCATACACGTCACCTCGCCTCACCAACCATTGGCGACTGGGGGATTTTCCTATACGTCGCACCATGCTGCAAAACAAGTAGCGCAAGTAAACAAAGAGCTCAAACCCGCTGCAAAAAGGTGACAATACGATATAAAAAATGTAGCCTATTATAACAAAATGAAAAAACAGATACTATGGTAAAACTAGCATTTGCTCTCACATTGGCGTCAAGTGAATGTGTACTGGATGATGTCAGTGTAGTCGACTGCTGTAAGTATGATTAGGGTCGTGTCGGAAGTCATGTACATTGTTATTACGTCAATGTTTTTAAAGTATTTCCATTTTTTATGACAATATAAACCACGATGACTTGTGCGTATTAGCATCCGGGAGCATCGTGTAAGATGCATACGTATTTACTGTGTGGCCATTCACTGAAAATAATTGTAATATCAGTACCAAAGATCAATCAGCAGATTTCTGACAAAAAGTTGCGATGGTCATGGACACGATGAAGAAAAGAAAAACGTGCTAAAAATATATGATTCTGAATAATGGATTATAGCTAAGGACAAATTAAATGGTTCTGTGGTATCAGCGAGGGCACACATTGTCTACGTCTTTAGTCATAAACTGGGTTGCCCATGGCTCAATGCATCTTTACGTGTTTATCATTTTGTTTGATTTTTTCATCGCTGCTAACGAATTCTGACACAGATGAAAATATGGCGTTTTGACTCGTCACAATTTGATCAAAGGACAAGTCCTTCTTCTATTATACATGTGGATTGAGTGAATGCAGCATTGTTAGTAGAACACATCAGAGTAAAGTCTGGGGGAAATGGGACGATCCGGTCAGAAGTTATGAATTTTTAAAGTATCTGCGCAGTCACTGCTGGATGAGAAGACCCGTGATACACTTATATACAGTATGTCACATGCGTAGGAAAATATAGAGAGAATTTTACTAACTTTTATTTCTTGAAAAAAAAAAATGTGCACATTTCCTCAACTTGTCGGTGACATTATGTTAAGGGAAATTAGTCCCCCTGCCTTCTGAAAGAGGCAAATCAAGTGTTCTTTTATTATGCGAGAAATGTGAAAATATGTTGCATTTTTAAATATTTTCTTTTTATTACCGTTCAACACATGTGACATCACAAGTTGTAGTAGTCTTCTCATCCAGCAGTGACTGAGCAGATATACATAAAGAAAAATCATAACTCCTGAACGGATTGTCTGATTTTTTCCCTAACTTTCACTGATGTGTGCTCCTATTAATGCTGCATTCACTCGATCCACATATAAACTAGTGTGTGTGGCTTTTTATGTTTTGTTTTATTTTTTGCCTTGTCGGTGACGTTGGCAGCAATGTCAATTAGTGTTGTCAGCATGCCACAAGCTCGCAGATCAGAGAAACTAAACTTGATAGTGTATAATGTATTCCTTGATATCTACATCATTTAAGAATCTATCCCTACATATCATAAAAATCATCAAATCGGGACGTGACCGACAGACAGACATGTTTTTGAAGACATGATTCACGTGAAATGATTGCAACTGGTGGAAAACGAAAATCACCAAAAGAAAAAAAAAAAGACTGGACGCAAGGCTACATCGCACCTCTCGGAATGCAATTACACTGACGACTCAGTTTTTGTAGCCAAACGACCTGGATGAATGGAAAAGCTACAACTTTCCTTCCTACGATGAATGGAGCAGATTGAGGCTAAAGTTATCGAGCAGAAGGCTAATATTCGGCCTACTCTCACGTGACCCCACGATGCAGGACGGACGGGCAGGTCATTCTCGGCCAAAAATGCCGATCAGGAGAGACACATTTAAAGGGGGTGGCTAGTAACTGATCAGTGGGAATCAGTGGGAATGCTGGGGGATGATTGTTCCAATCCTTGTGGGATTCATTTAAGAGTATATTATATATCTACTGTTGTGTGAAAATTATTTGCTTCAGAATGGTCTTATATTCAAATAATGTGCAATTTAATCGCCCCGTCACTGTATAGGCATGCTAACCTGGAAACATTAAACTACACATTACTTGAATATGAGACCATTCTGAAGCAAATAATTTTCACACAACAATAGATACATGATGTACTCTTAAATGAATCCCACAAGAATTGGAACAATCATCCCCCAGCATTCCCACTGATTCCCACTGATCATTTACTAGCCATCCCCTTTAACGCGACAGGAATAGAGAGTACAAATATACTATTTTTTTCAATGTCGTAGAATTACTCAAGACTTTGTGGGGGTATATTTGCCAGTCCAAAAGTAACAGAAGGTATGTCAGCTGAGAAACATTTTCTGTAAAGCGATTACGCGCCAAAAACAAAAATGATGGGAGAGGGATTATCAGTTTATAAAGTAAAAAAGACATAGATCGTAATGCTTTGATGCTTCCGGATTTCTTTGTTCATTGAAATATTTGTGCTTATTTTCATTCACTTTGAATCGCTTCGGTAAGCAAGTAAGGCTTAAGCGGATTATGTTCACAATTTTATCGTTCTAGATCTGCAAGATCTGTACGTGTTGTTCATACGAATTCATGTAAGGAACAATCAAACGAAAAAGGAGAAACGCTGTTCCCTGTACAAATAAAAGGGTCAGAAGAATATCAGCGAAGGTCGCTGAATACGTAATATTTAAACGCTTAAATGTATACACTTACACTATATATATGTGCGCGCGCGTGTGTGTTTTGTTTTGTTTTGTTTCGTTTCTGTTTGTTTGTTTGTTTGTTTGTTTGTTTGTGTGTGTGTGTTTTTTTTTTTTTTTTTTTTTTTTTTTGGGGGGGGGGTTACATCTGTACACCAGACATCCGGCCAGCTCTATCCCTCTTAACTATAAAAGGGTAACGAAAAGAGAAGCGAAAATGCTTATTACGTAGTCGACAACACAAACTGTCAATACGGAACCATAGAAAGAGCTGAACAAGCCAAAAACAAAAAGAAACAAGTCACACACACACACACACACACACACACATACACACAAAGGAAAGGGAATCATGGATCCGTCTCTGGGAACGTCAATATAACGTAACGCTGTCCTACTTTACAGGGATGGTACAGTTTCGGTTTAGGTGAGGCTTCGTTTCCAACGTTTTTCAATGATTGTTTTTTTTTTTTTTTTTAGATAATTAGAAATCCCTCTATGTAAGAGCACATAATTCTAAAGGCAATTCAAAGTTTATTTGATGAAAATTGGTTTTGAAATGGCTGAGATACCCAAAACAGAGAAAACCTAATAAAAGGTGGGACTCAACTTTTTATCACAATCGCTTTGTTTTACTTTGTTTTTGGATGTCTCAGCCATTCCAAAACAGATTTTCATCAAATAAACTTTGAATTCCTCTTAGAATGGTATGCTCTGAAGTATTTCATTAGTGGTTTCTTGGTATCTCGCGAACAGTTAAAAGCCAAATCCTCATCTCCACCAATACTATACCATCCCTTTAAACTCGGGCAAACCCATTAGAATCCTAAGCTATCCTGTACCTCAGAGAAATTATCTAACTACCACTATTTCTATGTATCGAGTGACTTCTTCCCCTCCCTCCCTTTCTACCTCTTTCCCATATCTCTTCCCTCATTGTCTCTCCCCCTATCACTTCGTTTGAATATGTCCCAAAATCTCCACATAAGGACGTTATTTGGAACGCGATGCCCATCGAGACACTTTGGATGTCAAAGGATAACTCTTGCTGATTGGAAAATTGACAGTGTGCATTATCTACCAGACGGGGATTTGGAAAGGGAGGCGCATTGTTGGAGGGGAAATACGACCAACATTTCTAAAACGGGGAGAAAATCCCGTAAATTGAGGAAATTGTTTACTCTGTTGTGTCCCCAGTAAAGTGGTACGAGTGCAAAACCTCCAGGGAACGGGGGGCGGCGGGGTGGGGGAGCTCGAAGAGAGGCAGGCTTTTAATATGATTTCTAACCTTTTGAAATCCACAATAGTTTCTTTATGATATTTTAATGGCATTCAGTATGATGTCACATCATTTTTACAATGAAACGAATACAAACACACACACACGCATGAACGTGAATATATATTTATATGTATATATATATATATATATATATATATATATATATACATATATATATATATATATATATATATATATATATATATATAGTAAATATATCTATATATCCATAAACATCCACATCTTGTGTGACATGTTACATTTTTGTCAAGCAAATGCTTGTTCTCAATTTACGTATGGCAGTTTGGATGGAACTCCTGGAATTTTACAACACAAAATTGCGTACACACACACACACACACACACACAGAAACCTACTTTATGATTCTTCTGCAGACTATACTGATGAAAAATGTACACTCGTCGATGTCGCCAATATGAATGGAAATGCAAATAGGCGAGCTTTTCTCAATGCAATCCTCGGCACTTCAAAACGCGCAGCCAGATGAGCGAGGAGGATGGGAAAGCCCGCCGCGGTTTGCAATACAACGGTATCCTCAAATGGATGTCACGAAGACGAATAGACCCACGGCGGTGGAGGGCCGAAGGACGGAAGGCCGTGACGGAGGGGGGCAACGAGGGAGGAAGGCGGACGAAGATACGTGAGCGAGACATTTTCACCGGTAATTGGAATATCACTTTCATATTAATATTTGCCTAAGTGCCTTTGCGTTCGGTTACAATTACAAACGGAATAAGAAGCTAGTGATCTGGATTGCGGTGGTTAATGGGTGGTTAATGCACTTCGGTCCACATTGCATTCCATGCCACTTAACGGGTTATTTGCATTCCAGGTCTTTGAAAAAACAAAACAAATAAAAAATAATAGAAAATGCCTCACAGCGAGTGAACAACCTTTTTCGGGAACTATACGATAGAAGAAGAAGTCGGGGAGATCCCTGCGAGTTGAAATATTCCACTCTCCAATCGCAATGGGAATGTGGAAGAAGCATGGAATGGTAGAAAAGTCTTCACCGCCCCCCCCCCCCCCCAAAAAAAAGAAGAAAAGTTGGAAAACTAAAGAAGTGCAATGCATTTCTTAATTTCCGCTTCGGGGAAATTGGCTAAATATCCGACAAATCCAGGCAAAATGCGCGGAGCGCAGTGCCTAAAGTGGGGCAATTATTGTAGTACTTGTTTACGGTTTTAAGTGTAATGCGAAACTCACTGCAATAACGCGTCTAGAATTTCAGGCCGCCATTATAGAGATTGGAAAAATGGCGGAGACCAAGCTGGCTGTTTAGCCACAGAGAGATGAAATAATATGAATATCGAATTAGAAACCTTTTTCCCCGCGCTATCCATAGCTTACAAACCTAAGATCCGTGAGCATCGGTAAGGCTTAAGTATGCATTAGAGCGGGAGAAGAAATACATGCGCTGTACATTCAGCTTTCTCGTTATCCTTGAGCAACCCTATTACTCTTTTCTCTCAAGTCCGTTCCATTCCATATTTACTCAGTTCTTATTGACAAAGATCACGTTTCCCTGGTTTGATGGAAGTGCACAAATCTTCGCATAGCAGATTCACGACTTTGTTCGTGTACATTTAATCTCCTGCCATAATCACATTTCAAATACGCGTGCGATTGTGTTACGCAAAACTGATTTTACGCAGTATTGAGTAACAACATGTATTTATGAAAGCTACGTTACAAAAGAACCATTAATACTAACCAAATGTGTGTATGTATATGTATGTATATATATATATATATATATATATATATATATATATATATATATATATATCAGACAGCGCTGAATTCTCAACACGCACTACTTTTTTATTCAAATATAATGGAAACTCTGGTAAGTGAAAAGGAGACACTCCAAAAAGGCCTTGTATTACACCTGTTTGGGTGCTCATGCGTACACTGTCCAAAATACTGTAATTTACTCCACTACACGCTGCAATGTGTACGTTTACTTTTGTATTTTGATACTCTGCGCAACTAACGCAAAGATGTTTCGCTCTTATAGTATTCTATGTGTACAACTTCTTTTGTGTGTTGTATGCATCCATATTCAAACTGCATGCTTCTACAAGTCCTTCATCTAACACCTACTGAAACAAGCGCAGACGCTTTCATGCAAAGACAATTTCATGGGATAACAAACAATGACTGGGAATGATATGAAGTCAAGATCATCGTCTGTAAAGTATTGGTAATATTGGAAATCAGGTAAGTTTTAACCATTAATATTTAGAGCGGAAAACCACGCTTTAGTAATTTATGTGTTGAATAAACTCATCTGTGTAGGCCTTACTTATGCGTTAAAAGTTGTGTTTAATTCAGTTATCGGTTAATATTAATCCCGTGTCCACAGCGCCCATGGAATATCGCTAAGGTAAACTATTCAGCACTTTGATATTTCACTCTAACTGCGAGAGATTTTCAGGAGTGCTCGAAGAGGCAAAACGAATCCTCAGGTAAAACTGAGAGGCATAATAATAGCTTTATCAAGGTGGCTCAATAGCTGTAACAAAAAGATCGCATAACCCTTAGCAAAGGTCACGGAATTTGTCTGGTTGACGAATTATGTCTCCAAACATCGGGTGTGAAATCTTACTGTATAAATACTTCGATAGGATTTTTTTTTTTTAAACAGAAATGAAAAACTAAATCCATGTCACTATCATGCTCATCCTTTGCTCCCAGAGTAAAGGTTGGATTTTTTCCGGGGTCCGAATAAATTAACTGGAAATCTATCGTATTGTTCCCTCCCCCCTCCACCATAAAGCAGTTACCAGTTTAAGGATCCCATCCCTTTGTTCCATAAACCCTGTTATGTAAATAATTGTATGAATGATGACAGAGTTCTACTTTGTTTCCCTGTCGTATTTTGTCTGGTCAAGTCAGATTGATACTGTATTCGTCTACAGTAAATAAAGACTAGGACACTCCATCCCCCCCCCCCTAAAAAAAGAGAGAATTTTAATGACGTGGAAAGAAAACTGACAATTTTCGGCGCTCCATATCCATGAATAATATTAAACGATTGCACGAAGTGACAAAGTAAGAGTGCTGAATACGTCACAAGTAGAGCATAACTCAATGATGGCACAGTTGGCAGTATGAGAGGAGAAACTAATCAAAGATATCATTTCAACTCACCTCCTGGGACCGTCCAATAATAGAAGAGCAACTTAATCAAATACCTCAAAAGAAACGAGCGTGCATTTTATACATGCGTGATGCGTCATGTGCTTCCAACATTGTCCAATGGTAATTTAATGGTACTTCCTGAATATTTGGCGCAAACCATTTCTCTCAGTTTTGCAGTGAAAAGAAAATCCTCCATTATGAGACAAAAAAAGAAAAAAATCTGACTTCCCTTGGCGATTCTAAGGTCATCAAACACAATGTCCTCCCAATGCCTTCAACATTTTCTCGCTCATCACACTTTTTTAAAGGAATTGTGCAATACGGGTCGGTTATTTAGCTTTCGAAGGGGTCCAATTTGGTTTGAGCCCCTGTTGAAGAGCAAGGAAATAAGCAGCAATAGGCTCTTCTTATTGGGTCTCACGAGCACTCATTTCACAATCCTCTTGGGGTTTTGTATGGCAACAAAGATTCAGTTACTTTCATAAGTTCGGCTTTGTTTTGGGTTGGGGTTGGGTCGTCTTCTTCTTCTTCTTCTTCTTCTTCTTCTTCTTCTCCTTCCATAGTTTCCTTCTTACTTCACTTTTATACAGCTCTATACGTCGTGTATAAGTAGTTTTCAAATGAAAATCGCCTACCTCACTGACTCAACGCTTTACTTACTTCCCTGTTTGCGCTTGTTTTTTCCGTTTATTTCATCTATCTATAATGTTAATATTGTGGGACTGAGAAAAAACAAACACCAAACTATTACAAATAACGGCCGTGTTTTGCTCTTTATAAGTTCCGAGTACAATGTTGATTCATTTTGTAGCTACATAAGATAATATTGACATAGCAAAAACCTCACAATAAAATGGTATGAAACCACGAAGCTAGGAACAGAACGTTTCATAAAAGGAGGAGGTGACATAAGATCTCTCTTTATCTAACGGCAGAATGTGTACACGGAAACTCGGCACATGACATTTTGAAGCGAAATATGGTGGGAAATCGGGAGGCATTGCCATCGCCGAATCTTACAATCTTTGAAAGAAAAAAAAAATGCGCAGAATAAAGGGATAACATTTTGATGAGACTTCAATGAAATTCCAAGGTGATTAAACATACAATTTTGAGTATCCCGAGACGAAAACTTGCGTAAATAGGGAATTCCTTCGGGTATACCGCATCGAGAGATATGGATGTTTAGTTGCGTCATTGTCGCTTTCACCGTCGTTTGGCGATCATCATGGGGCCTAATTGAGACACACTTTCTCGATGTTAATCTTGTGACCTAATCTGTCGGAAATTATACCACCGCGCGGGAATCGAAACTTTTCGATGATTTCTGACAAGGGTGTAATTGACTGTGTCGACGAGCGACAGTAATAACACTATTTGTCGCCCTCAACGGTAACTGGAGTGAAATAACCATGTCGAGAACGATGTCACTCTATGATTCTCAATGTTTCCATGTAATTCTTGTCACCAGTTTTCTGTCACGTACGCCGGTTGTTTTCAAGAATACGTCATACATTTTATTATCAGGACATGATGAGCTTCTTAACATCTTAAGAACTTTCAGCAAACTACTTTATAAGAGTTTAAAGTCATCATTCTGTCACGTAGTTATTGGAAGTTGAATTACTCATTGAGCAGATTGCGTGGGTTTGTTTCGAAACCGGCTGACATTAAGATCAAACATCCATCTATTCCCCTAAGAGGAAAAATTAGAACTCGGAATTGACAAAGATCCACTGGTTTTGCATTTATTGCAAGTGTTAAATGTTGTAGCAGATTTGTTTGTTTTGTTTTTTTCTCAATTCTTCAAATTGTTCCTCACTTGCCGTCTATATGCATGGCCAACACAAAAGAGCATAACATAAAGATGCCCATGCAGTTCTCACTGGTCTTTAACGCTAAACAACAACGGTTGATAGTAATTAATATGATAATCACAATAACATAAACTGCCACGGCAGGAGCAACACATCATAAATAGTTTACATTTAGAGTGTGCTTTTGCTGTGTGAATCGTTATCCTTTTCTTCCAGTATGCCACATACTATACTGTAAGCACTGATGTAAGACTAGCCTAGGGAGGTAACGCACAAAGGTTGTTAATTGACAACAGCGGGCAGGGTGCACAGAACACTAATGAAGAACCTTGACCATGACTGTCAATCAGTCTTAACTCCTAAGCCTATCAACTAATTGGTTATTCTTACACTTGCACTCAGCCCTCGACCCCCTCCCCTCCTCCGCTTTTTACCTCCGCACCTCTCAAAAGGTGGAGAGCGGAGGTGTGGGTAACGGTTAACTGGTATCTTAAACTCGAATCCTTTATTGTCTGACTTCATGTCGTCAAGACGATCGACGGGAAAAATGTTCTGACCAATGAGCTTGACGCGTTTGGAGAGTAGCGGGAACCAATTACTGTGTTTAGAATGCAGACAAAATGCTATTTGAAAGGATTTATTATACCCGTCAATAAGAAATGCAGCCTTAACAGGGGAGTTGAACCAAAACAGAAATGAGACCGAGACTAGCTTCTGCTTCCGTCTTGAACAAAGACTAGTGAGACCTGCCGAGACGTCACTCAAACAAGGCGACAGTGCTCAAGTATCTCGTTGTCTCGTGCAAATAGTTACACCACCAATATGTCATCCCTTCTAGACCTCGTCACTCATCTTTCCCCCCTTTTGTTGTCCTTGTTGTTGTTGTTGTTAAGTGTGTGTCGGACTGTGGTGTGGTCTTTTCTTATTTTCACTTTTGTATGTCACTCTTATGGCGAATGACAAATCTTCCCACAATTCCATTCCTGAAGAGTCCTGTCTCTCAAACGAGGCAGGTGACATCACGCTATTTTTTCTTCTTTTCATCTGCTGAGTAGATATCCGGACCAATTGAAAGAGAGAATATCTTAAATATTCGTTATTCTGCACTGTTTTGTCGTGTACACCTTACCCACAGCAAGAGATACTCTTTCATTTCTTTCCGAGTCAAAATGAATAGTCGCGGAAAGACGGATTACGTATCGAGAATTCAAGTACAAGTAACTATGTCTCTCTCCAACTCCAACCATGATCAATGTTATTGAGTCATAAAGTCCAATACATCATAATATACAGGCACACAAACACTCCGTCATCGCTCGCATTACTTCCGTTCTTGAAGTTCACTCCATGCATTCGCACCCAAATTATGACGGAGAAGAAGAGAAAAAAAAAGTTGGAACGAATTTGTTTAGCACTCGAAATTAACTATCGACCACGAAGAGGCTGATTACTGAAACAGAATAAGTATTATTGAGTATCATCGGCAATGCAATCCTCATTATGTGTCATTAACGGATTATGTTGACTGTCTCTATCGATCCACTACATTCTCCATCTTCCATCACTTCGCTGCCTGGGGTTATAATAGCTCGAATAAAAGTAATGGCTACAGTCGCAGTGGCATCTGGGACGGCTTCGCGCGTCTTGTTTCTGAGGTGGGTCTGGGTGCGTGATGAAGGGAGAGCGAGCTAGGACGAGAGCTTTAGCTAGCTTCAGCTAAAGCGCATTGATGGAAGGGATGTTTACGACAAAATAGTGGCTCCGTCGTGTTCACTCGAGTCTTTCTCGGTCTTGTTCAGGAATAATGGCGACTCTACAACAAATCACTGGTCACTATTATTGTAATCTCACTGGGCATATTGTGTTTTACTGCCTACGTTAACAAACCATACAATCGCATGCTCTACTTGTTTCACTGTCCGAGTTACAGGAAAATATTTTTTTTCGGTGTTCTTCTTCATTTCATAGGTGGAATGAGTTTCTTAGACAATTTCTGGCCCATGTCACTGCCTTTGAAAAGGTTCGCTACAAACAATAGTAGTGGTAAAGCCTGATGTTCCTTGTCGGTAAGCGGGTGCCGCCACGGGGACATCCCGTTCCCGTGTCAGACCAGACCCTCACTCGGTGAAGTTGAACACTACGCAGCTACCGATGGAGAACGCCATTTCGAAGCGCCACATAAACAGTAGTGACACGGGGCCTCCCCTGTTTGGAACCGCAGGACCCGACGGAGCTCCCATAGCGCCGGGATAATAACAGAACTCGCTAATTGCTCGGGGTCGAGCGGCCACGAGACAATCACATTAGGAACACCTCGCGGCGATTTCGCGCCCTGCTAATGAGGTGAAGGGAGGCGTACGCCCATTACGAAGGGTAGCGGTCCTCATTAGTGTTGGAACGTAGATTTACCTTCCTCTCTCATCATCCCCCCCCCCTTTCTCCCTCTTCTTAATTTCCTGTTCACCCCTATTGTGCCCGTTCATATTCTTGTCACCCCCTTCGCACTGAAACGGTAAAGGTTGGCATTGTTATTTTGTTGAACGCTTTCTGCCCCACCAAATGTTTCTCTCTAATTGAGAGGTGGTTCCAAGAAGACGAGGAGGGATGCTGATGGAATCACCGTGAGTGTGAGAAGTTCGGGCATTGTTTGGGGGTTCACGGGATAGTTTTGAACAATACGGCGTTTGGTTGTTTGGGGGGTAATTGGACTACGAATCCTCTTCGGCTCCATAAACACAATGAATACAATCATCTCGCTGGTAATGGAGGATTCTTCTAGTTGCGATGGTCAAATTCCATGGGCGTACACCCACGAAAATAGAGCCAAGTGAGTCAAATATAAAATGGGGCGGGAGTGACAAGACGCAGAAAAAGAGTAGAGAGCAAAGAGTGGGTTTTAGGAATTATCTAGGCCGGCAGGTTTTCTCCATAATTAACAGTATTGTTCGATTTCTAACAGCCGCATACTATCAGAGGGTGTATAGGAAGAAAAGGTCAGTATTGCATCTTATCCCCTCATTATTTTGGAATAGACATTCTAAAATCTAAATCACTGCTTCTTTTCCTATACAGGTAAAAATGAATGATAGGCCTACTTATGATTTTAATCTTTTGTTTCATGTGTAGTCCTAAATTGTGAATTAAACGTTGGAATTCTGTGCAGATATACAGTATACTGAATAATTTTCTTGAATTTCATCACCTTCAACACCCAAAGCCGGTTCTACAGAATGTATTTAAGTCGCAGAACAATCTAGGAGACGCACATACCCCTGGACCATGATTCCATTAGTTTCCCCCATCTCTGTCAATGAAATGTTATCTGCAAACACGTCGGAGGGGGTGTTCTATTAATCCGCACAGGGCCACTTCTTCAGAAATGCCATTGACATCTAATGCAGCATATTTGCCACCAGTCATGGGCGAGTTAATACAGAGCACGTCATCGGGTTTACGACACATGAGAAATAACGCAATTACACATCGCACATCGTCTGCTCCCACGTGTGCCGCGAACGGTGCAGCTCGTACTGGCCAGCCTCGGGAATGATACACATTTGTCACGTACACAGCAGAAAATCCCGCGTGGCTACAAATTTGACTGATTTGTCACACTTCTTTAAAGAATGAGAAAAAGAAGAAGGAGAAAAAAGAAGAAAACCCACAGAAGCAAACTGAAAAGAAAGGAACCCTCTTATGAATGATTAACAAACTAGCACTCTGAGGAAAAACCAAGACCCTGAAAAAAAAAGAAAGAAATGAATGCCCTCGTCTTTAATCTGTCTACGCTATATTAGTGGTACACAGTGAAGACGGAACGATTCAGGTTCATTCAGAAGGCACTGTAATTATTTATATCGTGCGTGTTCTTACTCCTAATTCGAAATTCTATCTGCATGTGGAATTTCAGTGACGACGATATCATTCGCATCGAAATATTCGGGGTGCTTTAAACACGCAAGGGCCTAAATTGTATCTCGACATGAAATTCCCTCGCATCTGGCAGTTTAAAACGTCACTAAATCACCCTACTGTCAGAGAGTAAAGCATAATTCTTATGATGGATTTAAAGAGTTGACTGCTTGGGGTTGAGCTAAGATCTCTTGTGTTCGAAATTGATACATTTGCGAGCAATATTGCTGCTACAGGCTCTTCACGATAATTTCAATTTGATACAAGCTCATTCGAGAGTTGACTTAAAGTAGCACTGCCTAACAATCACTTCAGCAATGCCCCAGTTAATGCGTTGAGGTCACAGAGAGAGAGAGAGAGGAAGCACGCTCATTTGGAAATATCAGAATACTTAAATATCTATTTGATACGAATATGACACAAATGGGACCAGTGAATGCACGCACATTCATATCTACCCCAGTCGTATTCATCAAAAGCAAAGATAATCATTACGGGGCAAATAGCGAGCCTTCTGATGAATTAACAATGATCATATCTTACGTCAGATTCACATTAGCGCAACAGCATATATACATCATTTTTAATATATCACTGCGTTTTCTGAATCATGTTCATACGTTGATGCATGCCCATAGAGACGCACCGTGTTTGTAACTACATCCACATCCATTAGCTATCGAATATGAGTCTTCCATGCACTCAAACATTTCTCGAGTGATGAAGGAATAACGACTAAACTCAAGACTGAGATGAATCCTAGGTCGTTTATCTCGTACAAGTATAAAGCGCGATGCTATTTTCACAAACCATTTTGAATGATTTCAAAATACAAACATCACGGTGTGATGTGGCTCTGTCACTGTGAACGAATCTAGCTTCAGCGTCACATGTTATCAAACTCTAACTCTCCATCTCTCGTATATAACCCCTCCGCACGTGTGCCTGCGGAGGTGCATTACCGCTGCCACATTTCAACCACCAATAACAATCTTAGTCGATGTATGTTACATGAAATACCAAAGAAGAAGAAAAAGAAGAAATAGATTACGCAACTGAAAGGTTTCCTGTTTTTGTCCACCAATTGTGCACGTGGTGTGAAAAAACCCCCAAAAACGCTATAAGGTGACGAACGCACCTTCGAAAGTTGATGTATGTTTGCTCTTCGTAAACTGCAACAGGAGACGAACCACCCCGAGCAAATATTCACGTATTCTGCCTTCAGAGGATAAATTATCGGGTCTGACTGAATATACTACTACTTGCAAAGGAACCCACAGCCTGCAGCTCGCATAATACCTTAAGAAGATTAAAAAAAAAAATGACAATAATGTTTCGCTAATATCTCATTGTGTTCCAACTGACCGATCGCCACTTCTCATTCCGGGCAGGTGCCAAATTTAGCATGTTTAGAGGAAAGTGCTCTCCTCAGATAAATTGCTGATTAGAAAAACCGCGCGTGCAATTTCTGCGTTCTTCAATCAACTAATTCATCAAGTGCGAGAGCTTTTAAGACACCGGTGTGCCGGTTTTTATCTGATCAATACTCCGCACTCTCACACACACTCGCACACAATCAAACACAGAGAGACGATGACGGGAAAGAGAATAGACTGACGAAAGTTTCACGCCTCCGAAGAAAAAAAGAAAAGAAAAAAGTGTTAGGTGGGAAGATAATCGTGAAGGTTTTAATACGATTGCGGACCCATTGAGGGTTAGGGGAAATCCATTACGGGGAGCACTTGAAATTATAAAAATCAATTAGGTCTAACCTCAGAGAGCGTAGATGGGGTGTGAGAGGAACAGCACTTACCTTTATCGATGATTTGGGCTCTGTCCTGTGAGTGCGACATGATTGTGGCCGATGAAGAGTTTTGGGGGCTCATCTAGGGACACAGTCCGCTGCTTACCGTCTCTACCAGGGTCTCTTGTATGCACAGGTGCGGGGATGGGCTATTATTGAAGCACGGGTATAATAAACTATTCACGTTCTCGCACCGTCGCCCGCTTGATGTAGCAGTAACTACGTAATTACCTCGCTTTTTCTGCCCTGCTCGTCAGTAAAGTCCGAGACGGAATTCTGCTTTGACAAGAGGCGTTATGCACCAGGACGAGTCGGCCTTTCTCCTTTCTTTCTCTGAAAGCAGTTTTTTTCCTCTCTCTCCCGTCTTTCAAAGAGACGTTCTCATTTCGCGAAGACCGGAGATGAAATTGAGTACAATTGTCGATGTAATTTCTTTCCTTCTCGCCTAAGATGTATTTGATTGGGTTAGCTAGAGGGTTGGGGGAACAGCTTCTTGCGCTAAAATATTGCTTGTAAGTGTAATAGAGCCACCCCCACTGAGTCTCTGCCTGGTTTTTCTTCTCTTTTTTTTTTCTCTCTACCTATCCTCAGCTATCCTTGCCTGTCTCTCACCTCCTCCTGCTTCTCCGTGTCGTCCTCACCGCCGAAAAAGACTGATCTAGCTGTGGCTGTTGTACTGATAGATGTATTTTTACGGCTACGGTGATCCGCGATGCCCGGGTTAAGTGAAGGAGAGAAGACGGGCCCGAGCGAAATGTTCCGACACTGTACTCCTCTACACCACCGGATTGAATGGGTCCGTAATGAATTAGACTCGGTCTGCGTAACCAAACCTTCGCGGCCAATACAATAGGCCGAGAATATACAACCCCTCCTCTCGCTCTCCCTACGTTCGCTGCACCACAAAATTGAAGCGGAGTGTTTACCAATTTCGGAGGGCTGCGCTAATGACATACACCGCAATCAAGTTGACTTGATTAAAGTAAAAGAGCTGGAAAAAATGAAGGGAAAAAATCACTGGTAGTAATTAACTTGCATCAAATTAAATTGAATAACAGAATCATGCGAGCAACACTTTGTCAACAACAATCTCATTAAGTTAGTTTCATTTATCAACTGATGCGAGCTCATTAGCTGAATTCAGCCGATGAATTGAAATTGGCTCTCGTTCACATCACAACTGCTCTCCACGCGGAATAAAGGTTGAGCGTATACATGAGCGCATGTGATATTGAACAGATGTTGTATTTTGAGCTCTGCTCCAGGTTAATTTCTGATCTTCGCTGGAAAAACAAAAATGTTGGTAATATTTTCGGCTTACAGTGGGGTTTCGCGTGTCACAACCTTTCTTAATTTGTCAGAATACTAGCCGCAACACAAGCTACAACTCAAGATACAAGTGAAATGTAGGCGTGTGAGCAGGTTGTGGACTACGCCTGACTATCACGCAGAGTCCTCAGCAAGGCAAACGCGAATAAAATATTATCAGCTACTGCACTGCCACCATTTCGTAGCGACGTATAATTCCAAGTCGCGATAATTATGGAATTTATCCTAGTATCGGTAAGAAAACAAGAGTGCGATCCTGTCGTGTCACACAGTCCACTCACTGGAAAAACAGGCGTTCGTTTCCCAACACGTGGATATACGGGTGAAGACAGGATGTGTACAAAAGCACGGGAAAAGGAAGCGATGTGAAGTCCGGAGCTCTGCTGCTACGTACGAGAGCTGCTATCAGCGAATACGCGAGAGCAGAGTCATGCGGCACGAGAGGGGCGGTAGGCAAAGCTATGATCCGTTCAAAGTGTGCTGACGTGCACAGCTGCCTTGCTTCCAAAATGGTTGTAACTCAATCGGACAATTCATCCACTGACTATTCTCTACATCCAAGAGCAGACGTGAATACAACAAACCTCCAGGTCAACCGGAGTAGAAGTATTTCGGGCTTATTCCGTTTATTTGGCGAAACAGTGCGTTCGCGAGCACGACGTGTAGTGTCTAACCCGGTCGCTGGTATTACTCACTGTGATCTGCGTGCATCGGGACAAATTGCTCGGGAGTAATGTACCGTTTGTTTACACTGCGTGTGTAGTCTGCACACACTGTAGACGGACGTATTGGCCAATACGTCTGACTATGCACATACAAGTGATTTTGGTCGTCTGCTCACCCATATGCGTGCGCATCGCAACCTCGTAGTACTGAGCAGCGTCCAGGGATTTAGGTAAGTGGGAAGCGCGCACGGGGTGCGACATGCAGTAATGAACTTGGTTGGCGGGAACAATCATTTGTTTGCGGTTTGCGCACTATAATGGGGGGCTTTCTGTTCGCGAATAAATGTGGTTGTTTAAAAACCCACCTTTTGTTGCTGCCGTTCACTTAGATTTGCGTGGCATTGTCCCATTTTAAAGGGGATTCGTGTTTGTGGCTGTGGCAAATCGGACGCGGTCCTGTTATATTTTATGATATATGTGGATCTCCGTCGACGGACATATGGGGACATTTATAACCCCTTCAGTGAGTAGGTTTTGTCGTGGCTACCCAAGTATTTTTGTTGATCATGAGCCTCCTGTGTATTATTCTTGGGAGGCATTGCTTATGAGGGTGGCCGAATAACATCGTGGAATAATTGCCGTGACGATCAACCTAGGCGAAAGTAGCCTGCCCTTGGAGTTGTGGATGGGTCTGTTGCTTCAGCAAGCACAGAAGCTGGGTAACATTGAAGGTTCTGAGTGGAGTTGTGGTGCTTGCAGCATAATAATTTGCCTCATATCGACCAATCTGTTTGCACGGGCGAAAGGCTGAAGCAACAATAACTAACGAGGGAGCAACCACAAGGCTCCCATACCCACTTTACTTCCACCCTATCACCAACCTAATCAATTACCAACCGTCCCTAGACTTCTAATAACTACTCCCTAGCTCAAGTACCGTACCTAGTCTCATTGTCGACAGACATTCATCACTAAGTGGGTCCGTGGCAACTTACAGATTTCATTCTATACGAAAACCCCACCCGGTTCAACACCTATGCATCACAATTCTGATCTGGACTATTTCATGAGGAAGCTGTTTTGAGATCTAGAGCCACCATTTCGTGGCTGGCTGCGATGACTGTGGGTGAGCAGACCGACTCGATGGTTCTCCGATGCCCAAGACTAACGCGTCCCGCATTGCCATTTTGCCCCTTTCCACGATTCGTTAGGTACTGATATATCCCAAGTCACTTAGTGCTGCATGAACGAGCTCAGCTGCGCAGCGCGAACGCATTTTCCCCCCGCGCCACGACGAAAAGGACGTCGCAGACGTGCTGGGATAACAGCGAAAGTACCTCGCGATCCCTCGCTCATCTCCGACCACTCTAATGCAATTTGCTTAGCTGGTATTTGAGCGGCCAACAATGACACACATTCCCCCCTTTCTGCCATCTTAGTTAACCCCCCCTCCGCCCTCCATCTCTCTCTTTCTCTATCTTTTGCCGTTCTCAATTTCTCTGACTTGTCAAATCGTGCTGAAAAGACGTTTTCTCCTCATTTGCTCTCCCAATGTTTGCTCTTTGAAATGGAATTCAATTGGGAGGAAAATTTTGCGATCTCGCAATGCTTTTCCATGATTTCGAGGAGAAACGCGCAGGAGAATAAAATTGATCGCCGTCCATACACCCACCACGCGCGGCGCGGCAACGCTCATGTTACGTGTACACAAAACGCACACACACACACACACACACACATACACTCAATCACACAATCTACACAGTGAGAACACACACACACACACACACACGCACATGCACACTTGGATTCATCCCTTGGTTTGATAATGTGTACGAGAGATGGGACGAATCACCTTTCTAACGCCAAACAGAGGCGCCGGTCATTTGAATATGGAATAAAGATACGTTGTGAAAGAATGGGAGGAAAACTCTATCAAAGGGACATTCAACTTTGAACGTTTCATGCGTTTCAGATTTTTTGATTTGCACATTCGTGGAACATGTGAAATTTGCTAGTGAAGAATTTCAGCTCATCTATGATAATATTTTAAACAATGTGATTTGCTTTGACACAACTGATACGTTTCTGTTGACAGAGAATAATTCCCATTTAAGCGTTTTATTAACGTTTTCTGCGTCAGAGATTTTTGATAATGTGTATAAAGCTATAATGTTTTCTGTGCCATTGGTATCCAAGGTATATTATATAAAGCATTAAATGAATGACTACAAACCAAAAAAAAAATGATATTTTGATAAATGAATGAAGAAATTATAAAAAAACCAAAAATAAAAAAAAATAAACCAAGCAATGCATATCAGAAAATGCCCATTTCAATAGGCCTGTGGTATCAATGTCATCATAGACATAACTTCAAGCACAACACACCACGTGGATGACATTGTTTCCTTAATGTGACCAAAGAATATTCTCATTTCATTTCATTTCATTTATTTCTGCAGGTTTCTTATATGATACAAGAATGGAAAGAAAGTGCAGTGATCTTAAAGAGCAAATTACATATTAACGTAAATAGATAATACATAGATGAAGTATACAATGATAAATTCAAAGAGATACAAGAAAACGTCTAATGTACGCACTTAATTTTTTTTCAAGCAAATTTTTCAAGTAAAAGAAAGAATCGTTTGTTTATCATTACGTTGCCTAAAATTACTGTACTATTTTCTCCTACCACAGAATACAACTAAATTTGTCCCAGGTGCTGTCACAAAAAGCAAATTTGCTTGACGAGGTGCAGGACCGTACAATATGTCTACTGAAACGGATAAGAGAAGCTTCCCCCTATCAAAAAAAAAAACCAAAAAAAAAAAAACCAAACAAACAAACAAACAACAACAACAACAAACAAACATATGTATAGAAATGTAAGTATAAGGCTATGAACATGATGAATGTAGGTTATACCTGGACATGTGGTATGTTTAACAGGTTTTGCATCACTTCCGGGCCATAAGTGCATTTTTCCATTGTGGTTGTCGGAAGGAGGAAAGGAGCAATATTGACCAAAAAAAAAAAATCAAAATGGAGAGATAGAAAATATAAAGGGAAGGCATGTCAAAGACCGATGTTGACGGAGAGAAATTGAAAAAGAAAGAAAAGAGAAACATATAAGAATAAATGATGCATATTATATTGAGAAGGTGCAAACAAAAAAGATACGCAAATATACAAACATATATGCAAAAAGAGAGGGATGGGAATAAGAATACATTATATAGATACATAGAAGGAGAAAGAGAAAGAGAGACAGACAGCCAGAAAGAAGAACATAAAGGGGGAGAGAGAGAGAGGGGAGACGGAAAAGAATGCAAACATTTAAAGAAGCGAGAGAGACTTAGGAGCGGAATCTTAAAAAAAAAAAAGGCATGCAAGGAGAGGTGTTCAAAGAGAGTGATGCAGAATGCACTCACCAAAGGTGTTTATGAACATATACCCATAGCCATGGAGAAAGAAGAAGAGAAAGTCAAAACTATGAATATATATATATATACAAACATAATTATATAAACGTGTATGACGTAGAACAGAGACACGACGAGGACACCAGCGAAAGGCAAATGAGAAATGATGACGTTGAGGGAGACATAGAAGCTGGAGATGAGAGGGTAAGGGAGAAAGGAGGCGGATCTCTTGAGAAACTTTTACCTTGTTTGGAGACGATGATGGTGAGGGTAGGATTGGAGACTTTAAAGGTTAGAGGTAATCACGTTATTGTTGTAAAATGGAAATTAAATGAAAATATATGGACAGAAAGCAGGGTGTTATACAGTTTGTTATATGAATTATTCCAAACGAAATAGGCAGGTGTGGTAGTGATGTTATCTTATGCACCAGAAAATCATCGTTAACAAACGTTTACGGTTTCTTCAGGTTTGTGGCGGAGTCGCTTCGCACGCAAATCAAAATCACTTCACTCATTTATAGAGATGCAAATTTCCGCACACAAATCAAATCAATTCACTCATTTATAGTGATGCAAATCTAGTATGCCTAACATAGTATGTCAACAGTTCGGAAAAGCATAATAGGGTTGGAAAATAAAGAATCGGGATTCGGTAACATAGCACTATATGTATATTATAGGAAAATATGAGTTGAAAAACCACATGACTGTCATGACAGTTTATCACGTGATGACAAATAGACAAACAAACAAACAAACACACACACACACACACACACACACACACACAAAGGAACTCGAGGAAAATACAGGCAACTGTGACGATTGCATCGTTTCTACTACTGATACAACTTCTCTTTAACTGACTTTTATCGATGATACTACAACTGATGTCGCTGTCAGTAACAGTGACAACAAAGACTATTATAGGCCTACTGTAACTGCTGTTTCTTTATCTACCATCCATAATGTCAGTCCCAGTGGAGGATCCAGGGGGCAGCGCACCGGGCGTGGGCCTCCCCTTTATTTTTTTTAATTTTTTTTAACAAAAGAAGTAAAAAGAAAAAATGGAGAGGGTGCATGCGACCCCTTTGATTTTGTAAAGGCGCCCCCTCTTTACAGAATTCATGGATCCGCCCCCGAGTCCTGCTAACCGAATTGTTTCCACTACTTCTACTACTACTACTACAACTATTATTGATACTTTTATTGATACAAGTTTTCTTGTCATTTCCGCAACAACTATACTACTACTACTACTACCACTATTATTGATACTTTTAGATGACAAGTTTTCTTGTCTTTTCCGCAACAACTATACCACTACTACGTAACGGATATCGGAAATGTTGATTAATGAGAACTCCACTTCGACAAACACGCCGTATACCACCCAAACATTGATTATCTTCGTCTAGCATTCTACTTTATTTGCTATATTTGACAAAGACAGAAAAAAAAAAATCCTCATGACTTCCTCTTTGAATCTCCAAGAAACATATAGAACCTTGCCTGACAAACACGTTTCGTAGTGGAAACTGGAGTGGCATCGTTGCATGAGAATCGGAATCCCCCGGACGGACAATAATATGAGCAGGGGGGCATTAAAGTTTCTAATGGCCATGACGTCGTGCGGTTTTAATGAAGCCATAAACGCATGGAGGAACTACATTGTCATTACTTCCTAAATACGGAATAAAATTTCAGAACAGAAGCACGTAGCTGTGACTGATAGGAGTTACGACGTTGGTGCTAAAAACAGAACAGAAAGGAGATTTAATGACACCTTGATTGATTAGGAAAAGAGAGAGAGGCCCCCAAATCAGACCGAGTGTGCACGCTGTGAGGCTCGCAATGGGATGAAAAACAAAACTGAAAATCGTTGCCGTATATAACTCAAGACAGGATGCAACAGCAAAAATTACAAGAAAAATAAGTTACATCAGTGAAACCAAATCATGATCATATACCTCAGGAACGACCGAAACAACTTTGCCGTTTGTAATCTGAAATGCAGGATGCAGCGACTTATCTGAAGATGTATACATACCGACCCTTTGTCTTCAGTTACAAATTAATAAATTTCAATTTACTTTGATCTATACCATGCCCGTCCAATGAGGAAAAACATTATTAATTCATTCATTCAGCAATCACTCCAGCTTAGACATTATAGTATCGTCACATATAGGTAGGTACAGTGTTTAACCACTTCCTCACTTTATTATACTCTCTTGATATGCCCCAACTTAACATTTACATCACTTTGAATGTGCGATTGCATGTATGTGAATTTAATGCATATGGTTATAAGTGGTGTGTGTGTGTGTGTGTGTGTGTGTGTGTGTGAATGACCGGAAAGGAATCATGATCAACTCGAAAATACTGACGTTCTACGTCTTTACCATACAAATGTAAGGTCATTTCAAATAAGCTTAAAATATGAAAACATTCATTTCTTCCTGATCGTCACATCTGAAATAATCTATCATATTATGGTGAACTGTAGACTCACATTTGCTCGTGAATTTGTTCGGATGATATCCTGTCTTGTGGACGATCACGAGGATGAGTTTTTCCTTCCCACCTCCAAACATCAATGAAGATCCAGAGAACATCTTTCCTTCTCGAATTCATCTAGAAAGGGAAGCTGCCGGTGATGTTCTTCAATGTGTCGAACAGAGGTATTTTTGACCATTCAGCAATTCAATACCGTCTTCTCATCAGAAAACATGAGCGCTTGCTTGACAACACTTCCTGGCAAACTTTCATCGTACTCTAAAGAGTGTTGACATGGTGAACTTCAGCAAAAATCCATCCCGAAGCATCGTCAAACGTGTGACCCTAACCCACCTGTTTAGAGGGTCTCTGGTGATTATCATCCGTGAAGTCCTCATCAGCCATGCGGCTGGGAAGTTCGGGAGGGTCAGAATACACTACCACAAAATAAACACAGAGGGCATAGAGTTTAAACAGCTCACAAGAAGCAAATTTGCAGATACTAGTAGATGGAAAGTTAGTGTGACCCCCTCTGTTGTCAGAGGCAAAGAGCTGGGGCCATGCAAGTACCTCCTTGATCCATCAAACGACAACAGGTTGTGCCATCTCCCGTTTTTAACCGAGAAGTCACTGGGATCTTGTCCAAAGGGAGTGGTCCCTCCCCCCCCCCCCCCCCCCGAGGAAAAAACGACGCGACTTCATCTGACCAAGTACGAGGGGTTTATGTTGTTCTTGTTGTTTTCAAAACCTGGCACACGATTTCACGTCCGCATGTCAGAAATAGTCGAGTTCCGACTAAGCCTTGAGACCAAGTCTGCCGAGACCCTGCCTGTATCCCGGTGATAACAGTTGCCTGTTTGGAGCTTAGCCATGTATCACTCTTGTCCAGCCCCAGAGTCCAGCCACATGAGTGAAGAGCTCGTCTAGATGATGTCGTGTCTGCTCTTTACTCCAGACGTCTCCGATTAAACGACCAATGAGATCAGCCGGGAAAGCCATCGGGCAATCATCAGTAATCCTCAATGCCTTTCCCTTCATCAGGAGACAAGTAATGCTCTGTTCCTCGGCTGTTCCTAGGTAAGGATGTAAACATGGAGCTCCAGTTCGTGACCGTTCCACAAGTGATTGACATGTAGAAAAGCTTCCCTTTTGTCACTTAAGAGCGGGGTACAAATCCGGTGACGTTATCCATCCCTGACCCACCCAGGAAAAAGAGTGAATGTTACCTCCAGACACCCATATAGTTCGCCCCAGGTGACTAGTGATGCTAAGTCAAGCCCATAGATCGGGCTTGGCGTGCCATATAGGAACAAAGGGAAGACCAGGAACAGTTGATGGCTTCGACTCTTATCACCGACATAGTCCTGAAATGCTGTAAGTGCTCTAGCCGTTTCTTTCGAGTTGTCACTCGCATTCGACTGTCGACAAACTATTTCTAAGTGAATCAATGCACCTCGCTGATTGAAAGTAGATCAGCAGTGAATGATCCAGGTTTGGATTGCGCCTCCTCGCAGTCGTACAGGCCAGCAGGTTTATACCTACAGTGCACTTTCCCCGCAATATTCTTCCCATTACAGTCATGAGTTATGTACAAGACAGGACCGGCGCTGCGTTTTTGAAAGTGGGGGAGGCAGTTTTCGTATATATTTCTGGTGCCACTTCCGTGTTTAATCAGCTGACAAGGGAAAAAGGTCTTAACCGCATTTTTCTAGTGCCACTTCCAGGGTTTAAAAAAAAAGTAGGGGAGGTCCAATTGGTTAGACCCTATATATTCCTATGTATCATGCAAAAAAGGGGCCCGAGGCCCCCGCCCCCCCCCCCCCCCTCCGCCTGCCCTGCAAGAACCAATGACAATGACGAGACCATGCTCGTGATCGAGTCTTATCAAGGAGGAACTGGATGAGTACATCCGTGGTCTAATGGAGCACTTTCCATGAGATACTAGGCGAGGACGTACCTCCTAGGTCTAATGGACCACTTTTCATGACAACCGTGATGGTAGAAGGAGGCCGCCACCCTAGTAACGGAGGTTTCATCTGCAATCGACACCTATTTTCAAATGCATCATGCTGCCTTGATTAATTGCTCCTAGACACTTACGATCACAACGCTGTCTCTTCACCGGCTCGGTCATCATCATTTACCACTGATGTGACATCAACTTGGACCCATTAGCTCTACAGCGAGGTGTTTCCATGGAAACGGTTGGTGGACCACTGTTTTCTCTGATTCACTCAGCCACTCGATGAGCCTATATTCACCATGCTCACGGACACAACATTGGATATCGCGCAGGTGGAGGTGACACATGACACATTCAGGTTCATTAATCAGATGAAGATGTTCCTTTGCAATCATCACACTCCTGGAGGCGTCTTTGCCAGATTTTGGAAGTGGATGCCAACCAATTACTTCAACTTAAAAGGAAACCTTGTTCTTTCAGCATCCGCGGCTTGTCCCTGTGGAACATAATCCCCTCAAGCATTCATCATCAGGCATCATTTCATCGGGTCAAGAGCCAGATGAACCCCCCCCCCCCCCCAAGATGCCCTGACTCTGATACAAATTTCTTGTTTCTTTCTGTGCTACTGCAGCATCGTATGAAATTTAGGTCTACTATGTTCTTAACTGGCTTCAGGAATCTAGATTTGATATGAATGAAAGATATGTAAGTTCTTCATCATTATAGCAGTTCACAATGGGCCAGCAAGTGTGTAGTAAATATGGCACAAGTAAAAACTAACGAAAGGCCCTTCAAGGAGCCTTTAGAATCATCTTGTACTAAAAACTAATGTTGTACTCTACCGAATATCACCATATCCCCATTTTTGTTTGCTTGAGTTTAAGCCCTGAAAGATAGTAAGGGATAAGGAATGAGCTTGTTTGCCTTCTGGAAGAACCCCCAAATAAGTGCACAAAGGAATCCATGTGGATTCTTTCAATTTGTTCGCCATACTAGGTGATAATATGCAGCAGAGCTCCCTTGGCTTGCCGCGCAGAGGAAGAAATTGAAGATCGCTCTTTTGGCGCGCGCGCCGCGGGCGCACGTCTGGCGTGCTACGGCGAAGCAGGTATGAATATTGCACTCCCTGTTCGATTCGTATTCTTCTTGTGACTTTATATTGTTGCTGGGCTTTTTTTTTTTCGAAAGAGGCCCTGTCACCTTCATGCTACGAGAAGCCAAAATGGTATTATTTTTTTTCTATGTAGACGTACAATCCACGGGCCTTTGCAGTAACGAGCAAACTTTGTCGCGGGTACTTTACGCATTGGCACTTCGCCAATTAAATCCAGAGAGCAGAGAGCGTTAGTGCGTCTTTATACAAAAAGTAATATGAATAGTCAGTGCACGAAACTTTGTGAGTGCTCCTGTGTATCAGTGTATACCTTTTGCTGATACCTATGTTTACAAAGTATCATTAAAAGTCAATTTGTATAAAATATGAGAGAATATACTACAACATTCTTCGAAAACGATACGGAACTCTAAAAACATATATGCCAAGAGTGAGACAATGTAACGAAATTCGAGTATTGTCACACATAGCTTTTCATACTTCCCTTACTGTCCTTTTTCTCTGGCGAGGTCCGATAACAATTATTTCCTCGAACGAGGAGGGGAGCGCTCGCGAAATACCGATTCTCAACGATCGATACTCATTTTATTTGCTGGCGAGAGAAATACGTTCGACTTTCAACGCACACATTTTGCGCGCGCTCGTGTTACGTAGCCGCGAGCGCCAATGCAGTTTCGATTGTGCAAGATGGTGCAGCGGGACTGCCAAGGCATGGCCTCTCTTTGCTGCAGGGATCCAACCCATTCCCAAATTTCCAGCATGTCATGCATGCAAAATCGAAGACGAGGCTAATATTATCCCTTGATATTTTTTCCCCTCCTTCATCTCAGGCAGGCAGAACTGAGCCAGGTCGGGGTGCAAGGAGCCGGGAAAACAGGGACAATCGGTGCAGGTTTAATTTAGGTGGTGTCCCGTTGCGCGACAATCGTGACATGCGACACGCGACTGGGCAGCTGAGACTAACTCCGATTTAATGACGGGCCCGGGAAAACATCACTCTTTTTGATTGATGACGACGTACGACTGGTCGATTGTTAATACACTCGCCATGAAATGAGAGATCCTCATTATTTACCACATTCTGCAATCACACCAAAAGTAATTAAGTTGACGGGTTTGTAAAGGCTATGAAAACAGCGGGCCGGTCGGCAATAACGTACAGACATCGTAAATATTGCAAAAATTATAAGTGCTAGCGTGGCATACCCGATATCCCAACGCCAATAACGAATTCATTAGTTGCCATCTCGTAAGAGAGTATCAACTAAAACTTGTCGATCCTACTTCTTTTTTTTTCCTTGTTCCCTACATTGCATGCTTGGCCAACTTGCCCCAACTGTCAGGCCAACTTAACGAAGGTATTGCCGATGCTGGATTCATCAAATGAAAAAGAAGAAGAAGAAGAAGAAAGACAACTCGCACTGGTACAGACTCATCAGTATAGGGAGATGGTCGGCGGTTGAGTCGGATACGCGTGACTCCACTGTAAAATGACACTGGTGAACGCACACGCACGTGATACGGAGAGGAGCGAGCTACATTCCCCATCCAATATTACTGAGAGGATGCAAGGGGGTCTTTTCCTCCCCTCATATCCCCGCTCCTCTCTCGCCCACTCTCCCCTCTCCCTCTCCCTCTCTCCCATTCTCTACCTCCTTCTTTTCCGAAGACAGCTGGGTCCAGACATCGATCCAGGAAATTAAGAGTGCTTCAAGAAAAACCCCGACTTCATATCACTCGCCATTATTACCTCTCCCCGTATTCAGCCAACGTACACAGATCATTCAATTATCTCTGTCTTCTCTACGCTGTCTCCCCACCCTTCATTTCAGCAACCAGCAGAGTTTGCTCTTAAGTTGATTACGAATGTATATGGAAATTAAGGTCTTGACAGGGGACACGATGTACTCCGGCTCCTCATCCTTGTATTTTGTTCCTCTTCCCCTTCATTTTCTTTCCGTCGTGTTAATTTCATTTTTTTTTTTCTTCGCAGGCCTTCTTCCCTGGACTGAAAACGCTTTTCGAGATTATTCTTTTGAGTTTAACTAACTTACGTGTTGAAACGACGACATCCAATCAACTAACAAATATAGAGGGAACAGAAGGTAAATTAGAATAAAGCAAAAAGGGTGGGGCAATTAATGAGTTGGATGATTGCCTGCCATGCTAAGATGTTTCATGACTTCTTTCCATGGATGTTCTTACAGAATGGAGAGAGAGGGAAGGGGGGGGGGGGAGGTAGTAATCATCATTCTTGCCTTTGCCTTGGGTTGAATGTACCGTTTTTAGTAGAATGTTAAAACCGGGCTTCCGTTAAAGCTGAATCAAACACGTATTGCAGGTGTCAGCAAAGATTAAAATAAAACAATCTTATGTAAGCCCTCCAAAGTCACAGTTTGATGGACTTGGGCTCGAGTGAAAACAACAGATCATGACAGTGGCGTTCACCTTGGTACCTCACAAAATCACCTTGAGTGAACAAAATCTGGCCATGCCCTCAAAAGATTGCTGTGTAAATATGCTCTGAACAGAATAACTTATACTTAATATTTTAGTGATTAAGCCAAACAGTGGATATAAGTTCTTAATTTGCCACTCTGTATCTGAAAATAACAAAAAAGAATTAAAAAATTGAAGAAAACACGCATTCACATAAGGAACTGTTTCATGTACCGCAACTAGAATTTATGTAAAATGTCTTTTTGTCTTTATTCGAATTTCCTTCGATGAATTCAAAATCATATTCACAGGGAACAAGTACACACACACACACACATACACACACACACACGCACAAATGCGGTTAGTATTCCAATCACTTATGCTGCTTGATCACATACAATTGTACATACAAAGAGTTATGTATACAAAGTCTTACCCCGATCCACTTGATCAAACTCTTTAATGCTGTTTGATCGAAGAAAATGCAGTTTATTCAGTTTTCTTTTTTTTTACAACGAGAATGACTGGAAAGAGGTAAAGTAATGAATGTCTGTTACTAAAATTTAACGTAGTTGTGGACGTTTCGTTAACTTTATCTCGAAGATACAGTCATCATCTTGCGACCAATGAAACTCGTGAGCATGTTTTGCTGATATAAATGAGCAAAGTTAGTAAAAGGGATAATTCAGTTTTTCTTCTTTGGAGTGTTATTTCATTGTAGTGTGCTAAGGTAATATAGAACCAGATTTTCGCATTGTCAGATAGAAAATTCATTCGGAGGATCACTCTCTCGCTGTAATTGCCTAATTCCAATCAACGGCAAACTTTTTCAGCACCCCGCCAATGGAAACGGATATGAATTGGACTGGGTAAACATAATATGCGTCTCATCTTGCCCGTTTAACTTTTTCTGATTCGAATTCTTCCATTGAGTATGAAGAGCAGAACAAGTAATAAACACATTTACTGCTTCGGTAATTAAGAGTCGCCTTGGCTCTATGAAAAGCGAAGTAGATCCGTGGTCTTTTCTTTGTGCCTTCAACGTAAACCGAGCCACTGGCGGCAACTGGTCGAGGAGAAAACGGTAAAATGACCCCGACTTGATACCCACCCCTCTGGCTCTTCCTCTCTAGTTCCTCGTTCCGCCCCTTTGCTCCAAACTTTTGGCGGCAACCAAAGAGTAGTCATGATACAATAATTGACGTTACGTCAATCAAACGATTATCATATTACTTCTTGGCCTTGAGCGTCAAATACATTATTGATACTGCACTGTCTATTTTAGTTAACGCTGTCTGTCACTGGTAAACCTTGGTCTTGCATTCCTAAAGTTGCAGTAAAGCTGTAAAATTACTCCATAAATATCGCTTTGTATTATCAACTGATATAAAATGGAGTCAAAGGGGGCTTTAGCTAGATATCAACTGATATAATGAAAAGATATTTTGAATGATGTATGTGAAGAATTTCAATTTGATCAATGAAAGAATGTATATGAGGACGCGTAAACACTCGATGCTATAATATGTAAAAGTTTTCAAACACATGTATCTGTTTTTTCCTAAAACTTCGCTTAATCAGCTTTGGTTCACATGCTAGCATATCTATTAGTTTTGACATTTGTCGAAGTTGCTGCAGGTCAGTCACGCCACCAAGCCATGAAAATTTTAGTAGGAGGGTAGTATGGCATACCTTAATATAGGCATGGACCCTACGTAGGGTCCATGATATAGACGTACCGATTTGCTTATGTAGATGTATAAGGCTGAAGAATAAAATCGTTGGAAGGTAACATTCGGGCGTACCTCGATGAAAGATCGCCTTTCTAGTAACTGACTATCCTGCCTAAAATCATCCTGGAACACGATATTCTGAATTAACAGTGTGGAGTTATATGTGAATTAATGCAAACATTTCGGTTACATGTATAAAGAAAAGAAATCACTGTATGATATCAAAATTATATTTAAAATCAAAGTTTTGAGAACAACAACAACAAAAGTTGATTGTAGGAGCGCATTGCATCTTTATTTTTTTTCGTGCCAGCATGATTATATCTTGAAAAGGATTTTTCGTAAAGTGCCAACTCTTCATGTTCTTATTTGGACATGGCCTACAGTGATATTGGGTTTTAGTGACACTGGTTTGGTTCATACTTTGGAAAGCATTAACGTTGATTGAATCTGTATATCATTTTGAATTTTCATGAGCTCCTTGTTGAAAATCCATTGCCACAGATCTCGTACCTCGACACTACTGAAGTTCGAGAAAATCTAGGTCTCTGCGTCTTGTGCGCAGACTATGATCTATTAGTTTTCTTCAAATTGATAGATGAGATAATACGTCATTGCAAATATATTGTGTTTCCGTCTGTCCGTTCCATTATCGCTCCTTTTCTTTGATGGCCTCACATATAATGTATATATCATTTTCCTGTCACAACTGATTACAAAACATGGCAATTTCAAGAAATGTCCCATAATACCATTCATGAATCTGGTTTTATGAGCTTGTCGTAGCTGTTGCCATGGTAGGCCATACGTAAACGCCACCAAATCCACACTCCGTATACACTTTTATCCACACTCTCATAAAGAATTTATCCTAATGGATGTTAAACGAAGCATTAGTACTGCTTGTGGCTGGTATTAGGTTTCGTTACAGTTACTTTACAGTACAATGCCTCCTCTGTCGCTAGTTCCAAGAGCGGTCATGATGGTTGTGCTTTTTGTTTAAACACTGAAAAGCAATGTCCTTTTAGGTGTTATTGGTGTCTTCCATAACTATACGGACAGTTTGAGGTTTAGATCCCTCTGGACCATATAATGGTCACGACGAGAACAGAAGGTGATATACTGCTCAATCATGTTGCTGAAATCTGATCGAAGTTTTCTTGCGCGAGCGAAAATTTACAGAGGATGCGCAACACTGCCGGCTGTCGGGTGCTTCGACTGCAAAAAGTCATACAAACAGCTGGAGTTGAGACATTCTAGATCAAGCGTCATGAGCGCCCTTCAAAGGCAGATACCAACGCTATACAAGAAGCCATCATCATTATCAATCATCATCATCATCATCATCATTATCATCATCATCATCATCATCATCATCATCATCATCATCATCAATTGTACCAGCAGATTCTACTCGTCTTATAAAATTTCAAATACAGTGTATCTATGGCAAAATCAATCTAATTACCCCAAGTCAGAGAGTCTTGTTATCGATAAGAAGTTATAGAGGTTCTCTCTCTTCGAAGGAATCACTATAATAAAGTTGAAAGAAGCTGGGTGAAGTTGGAGGAAGATTCCTGGTAGGCGAAGCCATTTTTTTTTTCAGTTCCATTTAAACTTTATTTTCCTTTTCTTCTTGTTTAGTTCATCTTCATCAGCTTCGTCAGAAGCCATCGCTTTCAGTTTTCCAGGGCTTTTGACAAGTGATATATTGGCCACTTCGTACGATATGTTGCCTACACCAGTTTCCCAAAACCACAGGTTAACAGCTGTACAAGTATACGTAACGCGCGAGCACACACACACACACACACACACACACATACACATACATGCTTTATTATATATATATATATATATATATATATATATATATATATATATATACATATATATATAAGGTGTAATTTCTCCTTCAGAAGATCTTCAACTGTGATAGAATTTAAACTTTGGTCAATGTCATAAGCTTGTCCAGTCTATATTTTCGGCCCCCCTGTAGTTTCACATCAGCTGTAGATGAACGATGCCAGTAATCGTTGTCGATCACAAGTCCTTTTTCTCTCTCCTTTTCTCCAATGGAAGCTTCATGATGTCGATGCCATGTAGACGTTTGGAAGTCATGGCACATTCAGGTTTGTTGCATTTCAAGGTCATGGAATATTTCATTTGCATGCGCATCATTTAAAACATATTGGCGGACTGTTTTGTCTCAGCCATTCATCAGCAGATTATATTAAAGGACTATTTTGTCTTACAACGACTGACGCTCGGGAAATAGGTCCCAGGACCGTGCAGAGGCAGATATACGGAATGCGATGGATAAACATCACATGTTCTCTACAGTCAAATTCAACAGTTTTGGGAATCCTTGTCATGAAATTTGTTATGAATCCTTGAGATTGTTTGTAAGGGCTGCAGTAAAAAAAAAAAAAAAAAAAAAAAAAAAGAAGAAAAAAAAAAAGCTCTGTCAGGTAGATCTTTTTTTGTATATTTTTGTTTAGTTTGGGGTTTTTAAAGAACTTTTTCTCTCGTCTCTCCTATCTGATTTCTGTTTTCTGACGATATGTCGTTCTCAATCTATGCCCCTTATCTCTGTTTGTTTGTAGATGCGTTTGGCTGTTTCACACACGCAAAACACACACACACACACACAATGTTATATTCCCTCTCTTTTGATGTTGTTTTGATGTTGTCGTTTTGAAACCCGGTACAAGCATAAAACGATAAACTATAGTGCTCCGCATGTTTTCTTCTTGCAAAAAAAAAAAAAAAAAATGTTTGAAGATGACAATACTGGGGGTAAGCCATCACAGTCATGGAGCGAAATCGGACACTGCTTCCCCCTATACATCCCCTCTCCAGTTTGTAGATATCTCAGTTATTATAGCCTTCTGTGCGAGCAACGGCATATATCTTGCTGAACTCGAATCCCGTGAGGTGACTGACAAGGAAGGAACAAAGCGTCAGCAAATGGGCTTTTATTCCAATTTAGGCTGGCAAAGAAAAAGGTCTACCACACTGTCCATTCTCGCTCCTGGATGCACTCGTATACAATCGCACCAGTGAGACACCGGCATTGACTATCCAATTCATTCCCGCATCTCATGTCGAGTTGGAGCTAAAGCACATACCAAGTCGACGGTGATTAATCCAATAGATCATGACACTCTCCATAGAAAGTGCAGAGGCAATCTACGGCGTGAGCGGCGAGTCGAATCTTCTTAGTCTTCTTCTCTTGTCTTCGCAGCAGACCAGGGCGGCGAATTATTGCTGGAGATTCCCTTTGCCAGGTATGAGGAAGTATCAGCCGTGCAGGAGGATCTCGGAATTATTCTCTCTGATCTCTAAGATGCATTTTCATTAAGGTTTCAATTGAAAGCCAGGTCATTTCGTACTCTTCGTCTCTCCTCGAGTATGTTCTCCAGCGCGGAGGGCTAAATTACCTTAAATAGATAACACAGTTGTCATAAAGTATGAGTTTTCAAATATATATACCGAGGCCAGTCAATAGTATGCGCGTTAGCGGATGAAATGGCGGTACCTTAACAACCATCAGACATTGTCATCAACTGTCGGTCTTCAAAAGGATGGCGTTTCTCCATTACTTCCTCACTTCTACGTATCGTGAGCAACGTTCCTTGATTTTATTCATTATTTTCCGAAGTGAAAGATGCCTGCCCTGATTAAAACATCTGTGCAACAAGAAGAAGAAAAAAAAGAACCAACCACCAACATACATAAAAATAGATTATAAACATTTCGTGTAATGAAGAAAACACGCTGATACGTAAAATTTGGCAAATCACTTTTTAAAATGAATGTTCTACAAAGTCTTACACTTACAATAAGACGTAGCAAAAGTACTCAGGACTACATTTAAAGAAATCATGTTCCGACATAACTCGAGGTTCGAAGTAATGGACAAATACTTATCAGATTCGGCAGTTTATTGATAATATATATATATATATATATATATATATGTATATATATATATATATAAATCAATAGGTCAATTTTTCAAATTCATTCCTTCCTGCTTGAACTGGTGGGACACTTGCTAGTGTTAAATAAAAAGAAAGAAATGAACCAGAGAAACATTGCTGCAACGCTTCCAAGTGTCTGAACTGTAACCGAGCCTTAAAGATTAGGCAGAGATATGAGTGTAAGTAACACACATATGCTATCTAATCCTATACACCATGGGAAAATCCCAATACTAGTACATGTATTCAATAGAAGGACATTCCAAACACGAGATTCTAACTTTCAGAGCATCCTGAGAAGCTGACACATAAAGGAGAAAATATCACGCGGGAAATAAAATGGAGGTACATTGTATTATGAATCAATGACAGTATTGTATGTGTTGTTGATTTTTTATTGACTTTTTTTTTTTACCTGCGACTGCGATGTGCAGTATAACGTTCCTTTTTTCATTTTCCCGCGTCGATCGAGTATCACTCATACCACGTGGAATGTAGGACCTTCGATTCCGCTCCATCCACTTTAATCGTGAAGACAAGCGAACTGTGAGCGAATATGACATTTCCCTACGTTTGTCGCGATGAATATTAAACGGAATATTGGAACCAGCTCTTGGGGACGAAGATGTCGTCTGTAATGTTTGAGAGATTTTTTTTCTTCTTCTTCTTCTTTCTTTATTTGAAAGGAAAAACTCAATTTGAGGGAATCTGCACAGTTAGGCGGATTGCTAAAAACATAGAGAGTAAATACCCGCTATGACGTACGTTCTCTGTTTGCCGAACACCGGACCGTGAAGAAAAAAAAAAGCCCCAGCGATGTTAGCTCTCCCGTACGGAAGATACGGGCAACCGTCGGGACCAGCGACGTTCCTGAGCCAGGTTTCTTCTGAGCAAAGCAACCTTCAAACGTATATAGTCGACCCTTATACCAAGCCAGCGGTGCTGTGTTGTATCTTCAGTGCATAATTCTCATCCTGGTCAGAGAAAGCACTTTGTAAGGTTGCAGAAGATGTGATAACCGGATCACGACCACAATCCTTTATATAACTACATCTCCTATTCCTAGATTCTGTCACGTTATCATGGTGACCGAGATGATATTGATCTATGATATGATTTTTCTTCTCACGCAAACTGATAGCGACATTAATTTTTTCACACACAAACGCATATGAATTTGCAGGGAGGATGTTAAGCAACGCTTACGATTCCTTTTTGAAAGTTCGAACATCTGCTGAGGCATTTTGATTTTCAAAAGAATGTGCGCACTACAACCATTCTCTAGCTCATGACTTGATAATAACCACACGTCTTGAGGCAAGTTCTATCATGCCCACATGACCTTTGCTTTCACCATGTGAGGCAATCTTGGGGGTTAAGACTATCACAATTTCTTTCTCCAATATTTGTGGTACATGAAATTGTTGGTTCCATCACATTAGATGAAATCATGTCGAATGTCTGACATGTCTGAATAATTATAGCTAGCAAACGTTTTCAATTCAGTGCGAATATAAACAAACAGCATATATCATTCTTCTCTTGCCATAGGCAAGACTGGTGTTACCACAGGGTGCACTTTCGGGTATTAAACAAAATGGGCTCCCTATAGTTTTAATGATAAAAGGTATCATTCTCAAATCTCAATCACAATACCCATTACGCTGACTATCATTATCCTTGTGATAAACGTAATGACATCATGGTTTTGGCAGATTGTTTATTGTTTATGCACACTTGGTCCATTAAAGCTGCATCCAAAGTTTAACCCTCTCAAAAGAAATCAAACCTTGAAGGTTAAATTCCTGACAGAAAAAAAAAATAATAATCGAATATACTCTAAAGTTTTGTCGAATTCCTTTCGGAACGCATGTTACTTTCAACTCTAATTCTTAATGTTGACATAGTTGTTTATAGAGGTTAAATATGTTCTTACTGTAAATTTCTTTTCTGGCAAGAAAACGAATTGCTGCCCTTTCTCTTTAGCTTATTCGCGAAGAACTGCCGTTGTAGGAGTGAATGAAATCATAATTCGAAGGTCAAAATCTGAATCAGTTCATGAAAAGTCATTAAATCAGGATAGATTTGAATCAACATATTTGTCCTGAATCGTACGTGTGTGTGCATATATATATATATATATATATATATATATATATATATATATGTATATATATATATATATATATATATATGTATATAATTATTAGGAATAAAAAAAACCATCTCAAAATAAGTGTGGATAAAAAACAAAACGTATCAATTTCTCCTCGAGGACGCAAGCGCATGTGCGTAATTACTTTGCCGTTATCGATAGTAGAATGCCGTAATTCGTTTTCTCTCTGGAGACCGTTTTGCTTGGATTGCTCCGCGAGAGAGACATATCTATTCCACATGTCTCACGCCGATTTGATAAAGCAAATATCACCATGGTATCGCTTGACACGATCCGCATCTTTTTTCAAGAAGGTCATGCGACCCGATTCGTTTTCCCGCCAAAAGGGGCACGACACGCTCATCTTTATCTTGCCTGGTATTAAACGTCAGCATCTAAAGAGAAGAAAGGAAAAAAATCGTGTTGTGCGCATGGAAACCGAGACAACAAAATCATTCTTGCAAAGTAAAGACTGAAATGGCAAGAATCACTATACCCCGGGCCCTTAGCTCTGGCCAACCGTCCGACGCTCGATTCGCCCGATCCCACAACAAGGGCATTGCATTATACATAAATGTTACTTCGCCTTATGAATTACTCGACTGGAAAAAAACAAAACAACAAAGCCAATCTAATATGGACGAATGAAAACACTTTGAATGTCATCTTCATTTCATGAAAGGTTGAGATTTGTCCTTGCTCAGTGTTCCTTGAAGGATCACCAAGGATCAGCAGGAAGGATGGAAAGACAGATGGAAAGAGTACTGACAATAACAAGATTCTTTTCTTTTTCTCTCTCTCTCTTTAATTTCATGAAATCTGCACGTAGGAGACAGAGATCTTCAGTGTGATTCTCAGAATGTAGTTTATAATGTTCTTATTTCTTCCTTATTTTCTTGTGAGAAAGAAGGAAGACGTATGTGGGATGTTTACGCCGTCTTGTAAGTCTCACACAAGTACAAGAAATGTATAGTTCAACAAACATGTCGTGAAAAAGAACTAGTGGGATTCAAATACTGTACCCCTTTTTTATTGATTACTTGTGTTGAAATTCTTTATTTTCACGTACAATGTGCATATATGTTATTGATGATGTTGAGATAGAGAAATATTTTTTTCAAATGGGAAAAAAATGGGGAAAATGAAGTTGAAACATGTCACCTATATACTGCTTTCCGGGCAGCGACACTACCACCGGGCTATCCATGGTTGCTGGCAGGGAAACGACACTCTTGGTATAAATGCCAGGCTCTGAATCAGGCTGAGATTAACAGTTACAATTTGACAAATACGTTTGTACAGAGTTTAACAACTGACAAAAAACTGTCACAGTGCATTTTCGCCTCCCTGCTTTAATAATATCTTGCCTTCAACATGTTCAAGTACAATGAAGTTGAGAGTAACGACAATGTACAAAATATAATTTAGAATTCCACGATGCATCTAGAACAAGAAAATTAATGTTCAACCACGTTTCCAGTTTATGAAGAAATATTACCTGAATGATCCTAAATGCTTACCAAAATCTCTGATATGGTGTGAATCTAAAATTATGAAAAGAAATTAGACCAGAAAATGAACGCTAAATGCTTTCAAAAAGAGTGAATGCCTGTATTTGACTGCACAGAGCTATGTTTAAGCATAACAATACAATGCAATATACAATCATTACATCTATATAACGCTCTTACAGACTTTGGAAAACTTCACATCACTTTACATCATATCATGTATGATATAGCCTAGGTGCTTAATGTCTCTTTAAATATAGGCCTACATAACCAAAACGACTCCAAATCTAATAACAAAAACAACTTACTGAGATTAATAAATTATTACCAAAATAACCCATTCAGTAAACCGTTTATCATCATATGGATATTCGTTCGCAGATTTATTAAACATGGCAACAATTTCTCAAAACATTTGTCTGCTGGAATATGTTTGTGTTTTCTTTTCTTTGTTATACACTAGAGACTCGCCATACAGTTGAATAAAGCAAAGCTCGACAATTTCTGTGGTAGCCACAATTTGTAGATGTGCTTTTTAGTATTTAACGTACAGCTGGTGTGGCCGTCATCGTTTTGGATAGGTACGACGTGTTTTATAGATACTCAGTAGATAGATGGATTCCGAAGGCCATAGACAAAAATACATACAGACATAAACAGAGACACACCTGATGAAGCGGCAGGTTCACGAATGGAAGGGAATAGATAAGTCATTGTGGAGGCTTGAAGGAGAATTAATTTTAAGGCGGGGTACGTGTTGGCTCTCAATGTGAGCTCGACATCAAGTTGTGAAGATTCGCACCATCCTAGCCTCCACCAAAACCAGTTATCATGGTTACCGTACCAAAAATGTATTTCTTTTATTTGCAATACATTAGTGTTATGCACGCACATACACATGAATAATAGATAATAGCCTGTAATATTGGCCCAAAAAATAAAAACAACAAGAAGATATATTTTTCATGGAATGGTGTTGATGTAATTCTAACTACAGATTGTGTTGCTATGACTGCGCTTAAAATGTCAAGAGAGTTCAAGTCAAACTAGTCAGCCATAAAGTGATTTTAACTCACAGATTGCATTCAAACGACTAAAAATAATTATCTTATTTTTGCTTTGTTCTACTCTTAGCTCGATAAATTCAAATTTCAGTGAGTTGCTTCATATGCTTCATCACACTCCTCATTACTCAACGTTACCTAATCCCGCTCATTTCCGGCATAAACCCGTCAACGTCACGATCAGCCCATGCGATGTCACGCGTTCAATTATCTCAGCTCTCATAGTTCATATTAATTGTCGAGTACTTTGCCTGCCTTGGCCTTGTCATCATTCTTCATAAAAAATGTTGTTTTGAAGTATTAATTGACCCTCCGCCGAAAGAGCAAGATAAGATGAATGACTCGCCTTAGAAAATAGAAAAGACCTTCATCTAATCTAATAACGGGCACTAAAAGATCTATATAAAAAGAGAAGGCTTGTGTGGCGGTTCACTGTCGACTCGAGGGAAACCATATACTTAGTAAGAGATGCACAGGATGGTAACATTAACTTCTGATACTCTATTAATGTTATCAACGCCATGATCGTCGACATTATAATATGATCACTTTCATTATTGCCGTTAACGTCTTTTCTCGCTGTGACCATCTGGTCTTTGTGATCATTTTGACCACCAACATTCTCGGGGTTTTTTTTTTTCAAATTATCTTTTTCTTTTTCTTTTTTGTCAGCGTCATCGACAAGATATACCATCACCGTCTCTACAAATAGTGCCTCCTGTTCATCTCATGAACACATACCACACAAAAATTATGTTAAATAATTCGAGGTAAATCACTCTTTCAAACAATCAGCTGACCATGTGCGACAATCGTTCGTTCATGACTGGTGTTTAGAATAAATTGTCATTATCTAAGTGTAAGTTGGTGTGTTGTTGTTGTTTTTTTACTCGCCCTGTAGAGTTACACGCCATTGAACTGCAGCACTGCTTAGAATATCAAACTAACTAAAAACACGTCCACGTTTTCACAAAATACCACAACTAATTCATAAACATTTTGTTGAAAGGCCATGAAAAATGAAAATAGTAATAGATTTTAGCCAATTCTTGTAAAGTGCGACCCAACATGACCACGCAAGAACATGAACCCACGATGCAAGAATGGGTGCGCCACCCCCCCCCCCCCCAGCTCCGCACTCTCACAACACATACACAGACGCACACAGGTATACATGAACCATAGCCAACGTGCGCACGCATCCATCCCATGTCGAGCTAACTTTCCAGCCATCAACCTACCACATGTATCAGCATGCAATAACGCATACCTCGCCTCGACAAAGATTCATTACCCGGGCAACAAAGATTCACAACCCTCAGCCGCTCCCTCCTCGTTCCGTCACCGGGACACATTCAATTTTGTTAAGTAACCAACGCGTCCGACTTGGAGTTAATTGAAGTGCAACGCTTAAGTAGTTTCCACATATCGATGTATAAGCATACTACATCGTCGGGTAGAAATTATGTCAAAATGCAATTTCATATTGCGGGGTGAAGGGAGAAATAAAGAAAGAGCCTTCCGTAATATCGTCGACCAAAGGGGGAAAAAATACTAATTTTAATATCTTGCCGTCATCACATATGCCTTGACATGTTCGCAATTAGAAATTTCACCTGGACGAGAGGAGATACGTGATCGGTCCTGTTCAGAACTGACGGAGGGAAAGAAGGAAAAATCTTGTATGACCGAGGAGGACGGTGATGTGACTCGGAGGCTAAGCAAGGTAGTTTCGTGACATTGAGGCAGAAACATCTACGGCAGAGATCCGAAGCATTCCCCCTAACGACAGGTGTGCCATCTTACTACCTCAAGCTTCCTTTCAGCTTCTGTTCTATGTGCGGATTAATACTTACATCTTTTTTCTTTCTTTCTTTTTCTTTTTCGTTGCGTCGAATTAAATGTGTCTTGTGTTGAATTTTGTCAGTGCAGCCTCCAACCTAGGTTCACAGAAATAATGATGTTCCAAATGGATCAGTAAACATAAACACACGCTCGCACTTTTGTCATACTCAGCAACAAATTCTGAAAGCAGATCATTCGGTAAATCCAGCGCATTTGTAAGAAAGAAGGTTGTTATCTTAACTTTCTTTTGCTTTCTTCCTTTGTTCTTCCTTCTTGAAGGAAATAGGATGCATCATTGTAGCATAAAGTTCAGACACCCTATTACTCTCATGCGCATGGTGATTGCGTCATCTACTTTTCAACAACCTGCATTCATGGTAATGATTGAAAAGATGGCAACCATGATGCCATTAATACTCTTATATTATAATCTTAATCATGTTAATGGTTAACGTTGTCTTTCCTACCAATAGCTGTTTAATCATCGTCATTATTACCTCAGTCTTTTTTAGCTCTTTAAAAAAGCATCAACTTGATGCATCAAGAACAAGAAATGGAAGCAAAAGCCAAACGATATTTACCCGGAATATTGTTAGCAGCCTCCCGTGGTGATGCACAACACCTCAACGAGATCTTACGTCTCGGGTTAAGTATCTTCCTACTGAACAATACACTTAAATTTTAGTGCAAGTTGACAAATGAGCATTTGTACGTAGAGTATGGGCTAAGATAAAACTCCTTAATTATTTGTTTGTTTGTTTTTTTACCCAAAGACGTTTACAATTTGTAGAAGAATTGATTTTTAGATCCTCTTTCTAATGATCAATGGATGAATTTATCTTACAATGTGTTACAATGTTGTGTTACATTACCTATGTACACAGTCCATAATGCCCCCCCCCCCCACGCAAACCTTTGTTTGAAATCGATAATACAATGTCCATATAAAGTCCAAAACGATGGTCTAAATTCATCGCAAATCATGTGACGGTCAGATCTTGTGTGTGATACCAGACATTTGATGTAGATCAAAGTGAAAAAAAAAAATGAAAATTGTCAAGTTACATTTAGTGTAGCTCAAACAGAACTATGGAAAATATCAGACATATTGCGTAGATCAGACTTTGGGAACAGCACTGTAAAGTTGTTTGACTGAAACACCCCTGAAAGTCTTTAGTCGATATACAGCAGAGAGAACGTGGGGGGGGGGGGGAGGTCGTGAGGGGTTAAGGGAATACGGGGACAATTTAGATGATCAAGTTTAAGTTTGGAAATGAAAATACTTTTGTTAAGTCGTTGACTTGGTTCTCCACCGACCAACTCTAACTTCCAGCGACATCTTCAATTACCGTCTGTGATGTCTTAGTGCTGGCATTCCATCTAATATCGATATGAAATATAAACTCCCCCTGAATAGAAATAGAAAATGAATAGAAAATAAATCCCTAACGAGATGTCCTGATGTGCTGAATGGAAAAGACTGCCTCTGTATCTCTGGTAAAACATTTTTCTTTTTAATCATCATAAGAGACCTTTTATAACAAGTGACAGCATTAGCAGTTGGTGTAAAATATTACATCATTATTAGCATCACACTATTAAAAAGGCTTCATTGCCAAAACTGTAGCTGTTATTTATCACCATCATCGTTATCTTATCAACATTGCATTTTAATATCACTATCATCATCATCATCAGCATCATTATTTCATCATTATCACTAATATTCATCATTATCATTATTGTCATGGAATGATACAGTATACTACGAGTCTCAAAATTAGGGTCTGAATTATAGACTGTTAGCAAAGAGTTCCGGTCAGTCGTTCCACAAGAGCAGCAGTTTGCTCAGCAGTTGGCCACAGCAGTTTGCTTATAGTTTGGGTTTCTTGGACAATCTGACGAAGTCCAACAATCCAAGGAACCACTCATTCCAAAGGGTTTGTTCCAACACAGTTGTTGAATATATATATATATATATATATATATATATATATATATATATATATATATATATATATATATATATAAATATCTAGCAAGCGCAAGTTTGCAGTATGCACAGTTACACATCGCCGATACATGCTGTGTAACAGAATAAAGAACCCACATCACGTTAAACCGAGGATTTCTTTGTTCTTTATTACAACAACGTGTCCATCTGAAGAGATTGCATACGAATCCATCACAATTATTATTATTATCATTATCATCATTATCATTATTATTATCGTCATCATCATCATCAATGTCATTAGTCTCATATCATTATAATCATTATCATTGTCATTAACACCAACAATACCACCATCACCACCACCACCCATGAACACCATTAAATAACTACAATGCAGAAACAATCTACACGATAGAGCATCACTTGCCAGTGTGGCGGTAGCGTCGTGAAGGACGTATGACATGCATAACATCTTAACATCCACCTTAGATCGCGGGTGATTTACGCCCGTACAAAGGGGATTAATTTTCGCATGTGAACAAGAAACCGGGTTCTGCTCTCTCAGTCATAATTGTATTAGCGAAAGTTTTCATTGCTGGTGGCGATTGGTGAGGGTTTTTTTTTTTCCCCCTTCTCTACCTTGCTTCTTCCTTTACTGAATGTGATCGCGGCCCAGTGCGAGACATTGCAAAAGATTAAAAGAAACGTCAGTCAGTCACTCCACTCCAGACACGGCACCGAGGCAATCAAATCAGGGAATTGTTTGAAAGCATGTAATATCTTTAAGATGTATGCCTCGACTTAAAGTGACACTGTGCCGCGTAACTTCGCTATCGCGATGAGTAATGACTCTTACCCTGGGCTTCGGCGTATTACGCGGAAAGAAGGCTCAAACCCTAATCCACAATGTATGTCAAATGATTACAATGTCTGGAATGAGACAGCAGACTTAATATGCCGACAACGAGAAATATGACGATAAAATTGCTTGTTAAAAATAATTAGCATTAAGTAATGAATTTAGGACACTCGTGACGAAACGAAGATAGAGAGAAAACAAGAAACAATATGATAGATCACCAAATCGATACTTTTAAAATACAAAAGCTTAAAGGTTTTATCGCAGTACTACGTTGGGATAAGACGCATAAGTTGAAGAGTGAGGTTACAAAACGTGATTCGGAGTGTAGTAACATAAATTATAATAGATATTTATGAAATCTATCAAAATGTGGTTTAAATGTGGGTGGATATCATGTAAATATTTCGCGATGACCTTCAGTTAACTTAAGTCATTTGAAAAAAAAAAAATCTTTTTATGGAAGACTATCTGGCGTTATTTAACACTTCTCGACCACGTTCAGGCAACCTCTACTATCAGATTACCGGCTTGAATACAACACCTATGTTTATGCGTGGTCCTTCGAGCGCAACACGCTTTAGTGCGTGAGAGAAAACACACACACACATACACACACACACACGCACACACTCACATACACTCACTCGGCAACCAATATCGATATCGCGGTTTTCTTTTTTAACGATCACCGATAGGCAGTCAGATATTATCGCAGCGCCTCCAACAGTCTTGCGAAACCAATTAAGCTCAATCGTTCTCAAATTGTCCTCCGACAGGTCGACCGTATAACTACCCCGCGCACCCTTCGGCTGTGTGACGAGAGGCGCCCTTGCGCGCGCTTCTTTCTTCATACGGCGCACACACGGTGAACGGAGCCTGTGACGCTCGCCCGTCGACAGAAGACAAGATTGGAAACCGCGGCTTTGTTTTCTTTTGGATCCATCTCCGGGGTAATCTAGCAGAGAGGCTTTCTTGTCTGCAGCCGTAATGAAGGTTAAAAAATTGTCAATTAATTTAGGCAATTGCAGATGGCACACACCCCCTTTATGCAGATTAAATCTCTGATGTTGGCTGGCGCGCGGAGGAATACCGAAGCCTGAGGTTGTGTGAGAGATAATGGACCGTCCCTTGATCTCCTTAATGGATACTAGCAAATTTTTCTTAATAATGACGTGAGGAGAGAGGTTGGCAATTTGATAATGAAAAAAGGGTTATCTTCTTCTTCTTCGTCTTCTTTCTTCCCACGACTGCTGTTCAGATAGAAGAAACGATTGCTGTGTAAATTGTAATTGTGAAAACAAACAATATGAATCTCACAAAACCAGCTTGAGTAGATCAAACTTTCACCTTTCACCTTTTCCCTTCTCATAACACCACGAAGGTTATCAAGCTCAGCCTGGTGAATCTTTTAATCTGATCTAAAAACCAGAATAATATTACGCTGAGAAAGGCAAAAAAAAAAAAAAAATCAAGTGCATCGAGTCTTGTATACTCCGGTTCTCCTCCCCACCATTCCCCCATCCTCCACCCCCTCCTCTCCCCCTCCCCCACCCCTCGAGGGGCACGAAAGCAATTTTCCCCGTTGTTTGTTGTATCCTGCTAATGCAGTATAATTTTTCCAATTGGCGGAGGGGTGCGCGAGACGGAATCAAGAGGGGGGATATGAGTTCCATCGATTTAATCAACTGAAATGCCTTTCGTGGCAAAGCACGGCCGTAATCAGTTATCATCTTGTTGACTGGCCTTGTCCCTGTTATCTGGGACATGAACCCAAAGTTCGTGTCCGTGAACTTGACATGCTGAAGAGAGAGAGAGAAAAAAAAAATACTGTTCTAATTAGTCGTCACTGGGTAACATCAGCTAGATTTTCGTGGCATACCAATATTTGCGTCATTTCGGGATGCAGTGATGATATGAAATTGATTTGCAGTGTCCCTTGAATTCACCGTGATTGAATATCAGTGACAAATCGTATCCCTGCTTGAATTGAAAGCACCGTGGGTTCAGTCTTAAAAATGCATATCATTTGCATATTTGGTGTGTGCTTGTGTGTGTTTGTGTGTGAGTGTGTGTGCGTGCGTGTTTGTGTGTGTGTGTGTGGGTGTCTGTGTGTGTGTGTGTGTGTGTGTGTGTGTGTGTGTGTGTGTGTGTGTGTGTTTAGTTGGAGGCTGGGGGCTGTCATCATAGCATTGCAGTGCATACTGTTTTTCAGGGCGGAGAGTCATTCTGTTTTAGCACGCTGTAAATCAACAACGAAAACTCAGTTATTAGTTTCTACATTTTTGAATCATTGATAATTAGATTATTATTTTAGTACCTATTCATATCATCATTTCATTAGCGATGCCTGCATGACCAGTATTCAATACACAAGATTAAGGGACAGCCTGACAATACCATAAGAAAACATCTTTTCATCTCGTATTTTTTTAAGACCATAAACAACTTTGCAATAGGCTACGATGATTACCCAAACATTACCTCTTTTTATTTCTCTCAGAGAAGATTGTTTAACATGCAGTTCATGTTGTTACTTTTATAAGACCACATGCACGCGCGTTAACGCTCGCACAGACACTAACGCTACAGAATTAAGTGTAAAGTCTTACATTACTTTGTATGGTAAATACACTCGTTACTGCAATATCTTGTTTTTAAGAAAGAGAAAATTGACCAGTTAGTTTGATAGCTAACGACGCCATGAGTAGTGTGATTCCAAGCAAGAATGACACACTTTTACGAGTGCCTCGGGGGAATTCAATTTCTTTTTTCCCGTAAAGCAAAACCTTCAACAACAATGACAAACAAAAATCAACAAGATAAAACTTAACCAGATCTCCGACGCCGTTTCAAAGTTTGTTTTATATGTTGCTGAAGTCGAACTCTCTTTTTTTTTCTTCCTGTCTCTTCTTTTTGTTGTCTTTGTCTTAGGTTCCTGATTCCCGATTATTTAGCTGAAATCAATGTTAGCCTTCAAGCGCCAAATTGGGCTTTTATGTGGCAATCGGCAGCATATTTGGACAATCTGCAACTTATCCCTTAGCCGCTCGGTTCCCTGGCCCTCAGAGTACTGATGACTGTTACTGGGCAAGCGTCTTGGCGCTGATTTGAGGGTACTTAAAGAAGGATACAAGATGACCTCACTCATTCGGCAAAGATGGGGAGCGGAAATCGGAGCACAAAGACACAATTTCTCGCTGTCACGTCGGATACTCCCCCTTAAATCAATGACAATTGGACTTCATCCCTTTGCCTCGAATGGCGTTTACCTCCCTAATGTCGCTCATTGTACCTGCAAGCCATTGACGTATTAGGAGCCGGGTTTTTCTCTCTCTTCCTTCTTCCTTTTTTTTATTCTCGGAGGGCCTCAACTTTTGGTATAGGGCACTTTGTCAAAAGGTTGGCCACAGATGGTCGCGCCAATTTAAACGCCCAAAAATTGGAGACATAGGACCAGAAGGACGCGAATTCATTCTGTCACATTGAATTGTCCCTCTTCTATCAAGCACAATTGGACTTCGTCCTATTTTCAATTGATTTCGACTCGTGGACCTCGGCGAAGACAGCTCGAGGCATCGACAGGACAAAGCTGAAGAAGAGGTCCGGGCAAATGTAGCTGATTATCTTAAGGACGTGTGCAGATGGACCACGATTTCTGTGTCGGGTCCCGGCCTCCCTTCGTCAATTACAAGAACAACTGAGATCCAGCATGCTTCGTGAAACTCTCTCCCTACCTTTATCTGTCTGTCTGTCTGACTGACTGACTATCTATCTATCTATATATCTATCTATCTATCTATCTACCTATCTATCTATCTATCTATCTATCTATCTGTCTGTCTGTCTGTCTATCTATCTATCTATCTATCTGTCTGTCTATCTATATGTCTGTCTGACTGACTATCTGTCTATCTATCTATCTATCTATCTATCTATCTATCTATCTACCTGTCTATCTATCTATCTATCTATCTATATATCTGTCTGTCTGTCTGTCTGTCTGTCTGTCTGTCTGTCTGTGAATGTCCTCCAGTCTATCAGAATATATAAGTGACGTGAGAGAATGTGAAATACTTGCATCAGCTTCTTTTCTGATCATCTTCTCCTATCCCCTTGTCATATTTTTATTCAGTTTTTGAAACACAAACGGGAGCATGAACATTCATGTATGAAGGCATCCCAGGAAAAAAAAAAACCTTGTAGAAAACCAGAGAAACACGCTATAACCATTACGGAAACGACAAGAATGAAAGTCGTCACACTTTCGGCAATGATCTTTGGACGTAGCAATCGTACTTTCCGTCCCTGTCTGTTGTGATATAACTGGAAAATGACTATGTCAGTTGTCAAAATGTTGCAATGTCATCTCCTTTCCTTCTTTTTGTTTATATCATGCAAATGCGAACAATAACCAATAATGCGATAGTGATTCTATTGTCAGTTCATGGTTTAACCGTGTAGCTCAAAAGAGAACGAAAGACAAAAACAATTGATATAAGACTGATAATTATTGATTCAGCCCTAACTAACACAATATAAAAATGAGAAATTTTAGACAATACAATCCTGCTTTGTGTAAAGCAGGGAAAAAAAACCCACAAAAACGTAATACCCCTACATACGCATGCATATGCGTCTGTTCTTTAGCAATTTAAGTCCCACGGCAGCTTTGTTTAATTACCTTTATTGCCTTTGAAAGACCATTCTACATCCTGGTATCTGATTGGCTGGTTTCTTGAGTAAATTTCACTTCCTCATTGGTTAAGTACACATATTTCCCGGTTACTGGAGCGGCCGGGATGCTGATGGCGGCATGATCTGGCAAGAGGTTGCCCGATCAAGTCACCCATCGCCTGGTGAGGGGAGATGGTATAATAGTGGGCAGATCTGATAGGCAAGGTTTCCTTTATTTTCTGCAGAAAACTGACTAATGATGGCATTTCAAACCTAGGAATTCATTTTTGGACATCATGGAGAATCAAAATGAAAGAAAGATACGTTCACCTTCACTTTACTGTTAAACAATCTTCCCGGTGACGTTACCGTTTGCGCACTGCCTGGCCAAGTGAGAAGGATAAGAGCTCAGTTCATTGTTTCGAAAACGAGGGTGAGCCTAACGAACACGGATCACATCAGTAAATTTTTCGTAACGCCCACTTTTCTGGCGACAAATGAAGTTCAGAACAGAGATGGGTAACTTACTCCAAGGAGCAGCACTCTTGTCGAGCTTATACGATGAAAGTGTATACGCTTCACAGACAGCTCAACCAATTAGGTGCCAAACCCCCCACACAAAATGAACCCGGGACATCCCGTCCCACTAATCGTCACCGATTGGACGCACGTGACTACAGGTCCTGGGCATCCAGTTAAACGTGTCATTGCTATTCTCCTCCTCGTTCATCTTCATCATCGGCGCCAAACGAGCCCCCAATCGGGTCATCATCCGGGAAAACATTTTGTTTAAAGGTGCAATTCTCCTTTTGTATCTCTTTCTCTTGCATTCAGGTCGAGGAAGTTGGTGAAAGTTCAAAAACTAGCCTGAAAATAGCATCATATTCCAGAGTGTAATGCATCAGACTTCGGCTCCAAACTCCTTAAACTTAAGCAATGTACAGTGCGGAAACATTCATTGCCTATTTTTGTCTATATCCCTTAACAAACTTTAAGTCGTCGGTCACTCACCTTAATGTTGAAGTGTGTGAGTCATACGACGAACCCTTGCACAAAACAACACCATGTGAAATACAGTGTTAAAGACTGGAACGTTTCAGCAATGTGAACACAGTGTCCATCCAGTATGTCCACAGTGTCTACTACCTGAACACACTGTGCACACACTGTGATACACTGTGAACTCTGATGTATGTATGACTACACATCATACCAATGATCATGGGTTTTGTGGCTATTTTCATTCCATAAGGTGTCAACTCCCAAATCCAAATGATAAAAGGAAATAAACATTTTAAAGTTCATTATTTAAAAAAAAAAGGATCTTGAGGGTCACAAAAGACATGGCTGGCCGTGGATGCTGAAAGCTACTAGTATATAGCTTCTTAAGTCAGTGAGAGATTATTACAAAGTTCCGACTACGTGACTTTGGGCATGTCCACTTCCGCGAGTATTTCTTCGAAATTTAGTCTGTTGTTTTTACGGCATGAGTTAGGAAGAAAATATGGGGGTGTGTTTATAATGTGGTGATTTTGGGGTAATGGTATATGAGTGTTGGAGGAGGTTTGAGGGGGTGGTTGGATGGTCAAGGCAATTCAATCGGACGTGACGGAGAAACTTATATTCTAATATCATCATTAACGTCTAGATTGTGAAGGTCTGAGTCATTATTACATGTGGGATGTGCGTTTTATGGTACAGAGGACTGTTACAAATTGCATAGATAGATAGATAGATAGACAGATGGATAAATAGAAAGATAGGTAGATAGATGGATAGATATATAGATAGATAGATAGATAGATAGATAGATAGATAGATAGATAGATAGATAGAAATAGATAGGAAGTACGGATAAAGAGAGATAAAAAAAGTAAAGATAGAAAAGATAGAGAGAGAGAGACGAACACCGGGGAGATGTTTTCCATTATGAGAACAGGTAGACGGAAGGCACTGAAGTATGTTTCTTTAAGAAGAGAGTTTAAACTATCATATGTTTTTTTTTAATAAAAGCATATATATGTCACCTTGAGAGTCCAAAATAGGAGATTTTGCATTCCCTTACAGAGTACTTTCATAAGAAAGCATTATAATCATTTTGTGCTATCATAAGTGTATTCTTTCTCTTCCATCAACACTTTACCATAAACACGCAGTGACTTTGAATCGTCGTTTATCCGCCGTTTGGATAAATCCGCTCCGAGAGCGTGGAACTTATAGAGGAAAGTTGTGTTGGTCTTGATGAAACTATCATGACTGGTATATTCAGTCATTGTGATACTTAAAATTAGAAAAGCACTCGGAGAGCGGAGATCTCCGCCAAGCAGCTTATTTCCACCTTAGATTCATACAGCTCATTAGCTCATTTCCACATCATTTTAGTTGACCATCACACCCTTTTATAGCATTTGGAATCACATTGATATCGTTACATAGACATAATTTGTCTTAGATTATGCTTAATCTTAAACTTTCAACAACAAAAAAATCATGGATCCAGACGGTGATCCGGATCATTACTAAAGTTTAATCATCTGTTAATTGTGTCAGTATAAAATGTATAAGCTTTTCAAAAAAAAAAAGTTCATTCAAATCTGTTCATAATTATTATCTTTGAGTTATTTTACAACATTATAACATGTATAAGCTTTTCCTGAAAAGGTTAATTCAAATCTATTCATAACTGTTATCTTTGAGTTATTTTACAACATTATAACATGTATAAACTTTTCCTGAAAATGTTCATTCAAATCTGTTCATAACTATTATCTTTGAGTTATTTTACAACATTAACATGTATAATTTTTTCCTGAAAAAGTTCATTCAAATCTCTTCATAACTATTATCTTTGAGTTATTTTACAACATTTCAACATGCAAGCTTTACCTGAAAAATTCATTCGAATTCGTTCATAATTATTATCTTTGAGTTATTTTACGAAGGGACACACAAAACAACGCCGGCAAAAACACAAACTCCTTGGCGGGGGTAATTATGAATGTGTTGTCTGACAATTTAGTGTTCATTTCTTTTTGTAGATTTTGTCCCCGAATTCTACGTTTTGACTCTGCATGGTCCTATGGATACAATTAAAAAGGGAGGTGGATTATGCGAAGTAGAAATGAGAAAGAGAAAAAACAAAAACAAAACAAAAGCACAGTTTCTTTGCCAAGGAAAAAAAAGCCTCACATTTGTTGGAGATTGTGAAAATTCACGCAAGAGTTCTGCAGTCAAGGCAAAATTGTATTCGACAGAAAGTAAGAGTAAAGGCGGTGTACTGATGACAATCGCGGATTCTCTCTTTAACCAAAGTCGGTATGTCCTACGTCTTTAGTCATACCCCATCTTTACAGGCGGCGTTATCTTCCTCTTCTTGTTTTTAGTTTTCTATGCAAGATGGGGATACGATATAATAATAAACACCCGGACTCGGACCACACTTTCAACGCACGACTCGCTCATTAAGTCGTCATGGACTCGTGTCTGTGTCAGCAGTGCATGCGGTCTACTTGCGAGCGGATTTTTCCAGTATGATTCCCAGCTCTATTCAAATATAGCAAAACTCTGTGTTCAAAGTCGGTGACTTCAATTTGGAGTGTCTCCTGCGTCCCAAGTGGCCGCAAACACGGGCGAGTCGAGTGTATACCAATGCCTTGACCAAGTTGATTCGCCCAATTACCGTACTATCGTGACCTAGTTTAGGATTTATATGGAGAATTTCATTTCCGTCACACTTCATTCTTCCGTATATAGCAGGAAAGGTCTCTATGGATTCGCTCTGAAGAACAACGAAGGCCTGGGAATAGGATGGTATATAGGAAAATGTCAAAAGGGGGATTTAGATAGAGATTGTTTCGCTCATTCACGCATACACACATACACACACACACATACACACATTCATACGACATATATAGGACATACATAATTATAATCAAAATATGTGTATATGTAGTAATATGATTATATTCCCTACACATTTTGTACAAATGAGTTTATCATTTTTTGCATGAAGTTTCTCCTGAAATGAAAAAAAAAATACAGAGGCAACAAATCAGAGAGAAAATGAAACAATTTATTGGAAAAAAAAAATGATAACCTCCCTATATAGTGGAGGTATCTAGCTACCGTCGTCTGACCGTGGACCTATGTCCACGGTCAGACAACGCGGATCCTGTAAGACGACCTACGACACATTCAAGTGTGTTGTAGGTCCATGATCCGACACTGCTATAAAGAGCGTATCAAAGTTCGGCATTCGGTCATGAATATTCGCATATGTGAAGCCAAAGCCCAAATACAAATAGGGATTGAGTGAAAGCAGCAAAAATGCAGAGCACATTAGGGAAAGTTTGAGGAAAATCGAACAATCGATTCAAAATGTATGAATTTTTAACGTTTAATTGCCATTATTGCTGGATAAGAAAACTACTACAGTTCATGGCGTCATTTTGAACAATAATATGCAGAAAATATAAGGAAAGTTCCACAAAATTTCATTTTTTTTTGTTGTTGTTGTTGAAAACACACATTCCCTCGACTTGTTACTGACATATGTTAATTGTAATAATATACAAAGCCCCTGCTCTCTAAAACAGGTAAGTCAAGCACTCTTTCATTCAAGTTAGAAAAATGAGACTTTGTTGAATTTTCTTTACATTTTCTACATTGCTGTCCATGATGACGTCATGAAATGTAGTAGTCTTCTTATCCAGCGTTGGGCGGCACTGAAACTTTAAAAATGATGATGATGATGATGATGATGATAATAAAAATGATAATGATAATAATGATAATGATAATAATAATAATAATAATAATAATAATAATAATAATAATAATAATAATAATGATAATGATACTAACATATCACTAGTTGGTCTTATATATCGCTTTATACTGAATGATAAAAATGATACATTTTGATTTTGGTGTCCTTTAAGGCTTACACCAAAGGACACTTTTCGTTCATGATGATGAATTTGGGTACTGATGGCAGTATGAAGAGCGCATCTTATGAAACATCGAGACTACTTAGTATATCAGAAAAGTTGTGGTCCGAATTAGCGTTTCCTTGTTAAACCATATCGGTAAGGATTTTGAAGCTTTGTCATTCAAAGATGATCAAGGACATGCACAGGAATACACAGGAAATGCAAGACAGCATTTTCTAGGAGTATACATCAGTTCATCAATATATCAAAAGAAAAGAAGTTCAAGACAGACGCCCAGGCAAACAGAAGAAGAAGAAGAAGAAGAAGAAGAAGAAGAAGAAGAAGAAGAAGAAGAAGAAGAACAACAACAACAACATCATCATCAACAAGGAGAGGAAGAAGAAGAAGTAGAAACAAGACGATCATCATGAGAAATAAAGGTTATACACGAAGACGCGATGAAAGCCATAAGATAGGTCATTTGTTTTTCCATCATACAATCTTACAGCATACTGCTTGTAAACGCTTCCATCAATAGGCTCTCGTGCGCGTGCGCGTAACACATAGCGTAATAACCGTTATCATTTCCATTTATCTATTGTAGAGCCGCAAAATCCCAGCCTTGCCCCCCTCCCCCACCCCCCCCCCTTGAAAAAAGAAAAATCCCAGTGGATTAAAAGAAACTGGAGTAATTAAAAGAAATTGCGTTTTAACGACAATCAAATTTGAGAAAGTGGTCTCCGGTGCTGTGGGAGCTTGGTGTGTTTTCCAGCGCAGTCGGCTTATAAATCTTTAAAGTGATCATGCACGGAGAATTAATCGAAAATCAGTCTCTTTACGATGAAAAAAAAAAACTACATTCTCTTCCATGCTCCCTCATATTTTTTTTTCCATTACACCTCAGAATGTGTTTTAGAAAAAGTTCACTCACCGGACACAATACTTTTACTGCGGTGAGCCTGCTGGTATAGCAGCAGATCTTTATCAGAAGACAATAATTAATGCAATATGAACATTCCCTTGACAATGGGAACATGGGAAAGAACAGAGATAACTCATTAAGATTTTATGGTATTAAAAAGGAAATAAAACCAGACAGACACCATCCAACAGTGTGATCAGCCTATGAGTCACTAATGCGTTGTCGTACTGGAGAGTGTATGGGTGGAGGGGGGTGGGGCACGAGGGCAGAACTGGAGTCGAGAAGGCGGGCTGTTAACTCACTTTCTGCCTTACAGTAGCTACCAGAAGATAGTGCTTCCGACACTTTACGTGTCTTTCGCCTCACATTTGATTCAATTTAGCTTTTTGCAGCTAAATAAAGGGGGAAAAAGAAGAAGAAGAGAGAAAGAAATCCAAATTCTGAGAACCAGACCAACGAAGACAATACTAAAACGAAGACATTGGAGACTGCTTGTCTGAAAAGCGTGTATCTTCCCTCGATTGCGATTCGCGAAGGAAAAAAATATATATGCGTGTATATACAAGTACATAAAATGGATCGCACTAGCTGACCGCAGAATTAGCTCGACTGGTAAAATCAGCGATAGACTGCACTGACATATTTCGTGCTAATTTGGAACGTATTGTTTTGGTACCATGCTCCCTGAGCTCTTAATCACGTCATCCTTTATACCACACTACCATGTCCTTGTTCGCCTTATTGTTTCTGTTGCTCGGGGTACACATTTTGCTCAAAAACTCTTGGTTTCTTGACAAATCAATGACAAATTTGATTTGAGTGAAAATCCCGTACACAATTTTCTTACCCGAGGCAGCTGTCAGAAAATTTTGCGTTAAAACCGTCGAGATGTAATCATTAATTTGTGAAAGGTATGTGACAGTCGCACGTAAAAACGTGCAGGTCAGCCGCGCTTGTGAGATGATCCGGTGAGCTCCACATTTGGGAAGCGGTTGAGTTGAGCCAGCAGAGGAACCAGCGTGCTATTTCCGTGTGCGATATTTGACTGCCAAAAATCGTGAAAGCGAAATGTCATGTTTGGATTAAAAAAGAAAATAGATCAAACTCCAGAGTAGGATTCAGATGGCATTCGCGAGAGTGCTATCTCGCGTTATTTTGAGCAGTGTAGCACCGCTTGTGTCGGGCAGTAGACTACCCCGAGCCTCATGGTTGGAACAGGGTACCGCCTTGGTTGGAACGACCATTGTTAAAAAAAAAAAGATACATAGGATTCTTAAATTAGTCCGTCCTTTACGTAATTGTCTCGATGATGTCAGTTTATTTGTTACATACCCGTACAAGCACAATAATATTCTAAAGCCCTGTTTTAACATACCTTACCCCGACAACGTCGGGACAACGTCCGGAGAACAAAATTCCTCGCCTCGGGCAATACAATCGCAGGAGAGAGTGAGTACGTTTTAACAGACACTGGACAGACTGGATCTGGACGGTGGTCTCCATAACAACCTACCCGTTCAGTGGGTGTGGTTACAATCCATGCACAAAATCGGCAAGCGATGTGTCATTCTATTTGGAATTTTGCGCATGCGTGTTGAGTGTATCAAAGCAATGTTACTGCTAGAGCGTTTTAACGGAAGGCTTGTCTGGGTAATGTCTGGGTAATATCGGGGTAATGTCGGGATAACTACCCTAGGGTAGAATTTGGCAAAAGTTACAGCGACAACTTCCGAACAAGATTTTACGGGGAACGTTTTAACAAGAAGGGTAAAAAAAAACATAACAAATGAAATCAAAAAATGAAAATTGCCCATATACGTTATTGTCGCGGTAACTCTGGTTTGAAAAGCTCTGTTAAAATGAGGCTTTAGTGATGAATACATAGCTGGTTTTTGGAACACTGTATTCTTGTCCATAGATGATACTGTTAATACAGGCCAATCGCTAGAAGCTGAACGTGATGAAGTCTATATATATATATATATATATATATATATATATATATATATATGTAGGGGATTCTGTTTTTATGAATGTAATTACCTTTTGATGAAACTTTTACATGACGCAACTGTTGAAAATCAGTACATTTTAGTCGTGCTATCTGTACGGACATAATCAATCTTTTTATGATTGAATGGATTTCCGGTCTCTTTTTACAAGAGAGCGTGACCAAGTGATGGCGTCTGCTTCACGCGTCCCCCTTCATCACTGATTTTTCTTTCTGTTCTCTCTCTCCTTCTCTCTCCCTCTCTCTCCCCCTCTCCCTCTCTCCATCCTCCTCCTTCGTTTCTCATCTCAAACAATATTATGAAAACTTTAACCGGAAATCCTCCTCTGTCTGCAAAACATGGCCTGACTTTTTAACCACCCACACCCACTCTCACAAACACACACAAAAAAAAAACCACATGCACTCACAGACACAGACACAGACACACACACACACACACACACACACACACACACACACACACACACACACATAATGGCTTTGTGTCGATAGGAGCACCAGTCTTGTTAAGCACTCCCCCTTCTCAATTTTTTGAATGCCCTCATTTTTTTATGGAGCTGACGGTCGGAGGAAATGCACTGCTGATCTGATGAGTTGAATGGAAGAATGCGTGACTGACCGTAAATGAGCGCCATTTCCCAGTCTGGACCATGCTACATGAGGACTACATCGAATCTTTCGGGAGCGGATATACTTTGGTGGCCTCATACTTGGACATGATCCCTCCCACCCCCCCCCCCCACCCCCCCCCCCCCAGCTCATTCTCCTATTCTTCTAATATCTCTCTCCCACCAGATAATGTCATTTATACACGCATCGTTCTGCATAAAGACATCATCATTTCGCATTAACATGAAGCTGACTCTCGTTTTCCTTCCGATTTTGAAGTTTTGATGCGTTGAAAGGCTATACATTGCACAATCTTCACACAACCGCTCTAAGTGTCGTTCATGTTGATTAATTCAGATCATTTTGTCTTCAGATGATTGAAAATCAATCCATATATATAGCCGATCCGATCATGTAGCTTTTATGCAAACCATAATGTATTTTAGCCAGTGTGTAATGCTGGGCTTGTGACACCGGCATGTTGCATGCAAAGACCCGATGACATCTCACTTGCGCAGCTCAATCTCTTCTTTCTATGAGAGATTTATGTTTTTTTTATCATGTATTTTCTTATTAATTAGTGTTTCACTATTTCTACTGTATCAATAACAGCTAGCTATATATCGCAGAACGTATGACACCCACACAACAAAAATGGGGGACAAATATGAATGACAGTAAATTATACAGCCGAAATGAAATCGGGAAGGGCAGGAAATGGGAAATGTTATTGATTCATTCCCAGAAAGTCATATGGGAAGACCAGCGTTAACTCAACCTAATGGATGATGAAGGCTAACCCAGGGAAAATACTATTCTGTCACACTTTGGCGAAATTATATTAGGCATAAACAATTAGCATTAAAATATTCAGCGAGTATTAAAACGAAACGAAACAAAAGGAAATTGCACTGATTTTCAAAAAATATCTCTTTCTCTCCACTAAGAGGAGATTTCACATCTTACAGCGCAATTCTTCTCGTCAACTTAATGTGTAACACATTTTCGGACTGTTATGTTGAACAAAAAAAAAAATATTTTTTTTCGGGGGTGGGGGAGGGGAAATGGTAAAAATGTGACGGATTACAGGGCGAGTCATCTGTATTAAACAAAATACTACACACATGCATCAAAAACCATACCAGATCATCGACTGCAGAAATTTTATAGTTTCATGAAATAAATTAAAGTTTAAAGAGTCTCCTTTGTTTATCATTCAAAACGATGCTCGTAAGCTGTCATTGTTGTCTTCTTCCCTGCGTTTGTTGTCGGTGGCTGTAAAAAATGTAGAATTAATCTGTTGCGATTTCCATATATGTGGGCACGCTCATACTTTCAAGACAAATAAGCACAAATCACAAATAGAAAAAGCTACATGACGCACGGGGACAAAATTACGAAAGAGAAGATGCAGTATTCTGCTTTATTTTTGCCGGACACTCTCGTTCTTTTCTTTCGTGTATGGACCACAAATAATGGTCTAATCCCCCAACGACCCCAATTATGCCTAGTAGATCTATAAATATAGCTGGTCTTGCGCTTCCTTGATGATTTAGTTATTTGGTCGTAAAACAGATACAGAGGAATCACTACAACCGTTGGTAATCATAGAACAGGGTCAGAAAAACACGCTTGTCGAACAGTTTTCTAATTTTCTTTTCCTTCTTGTTTACTTTTATTTTCAGCCGATTTTTGTGTGTGCATGTTTATTTGTTTGCTTGTTGTTGTTTTTTTTTTTGCCATGAATCATGTTGAGGACTTTTACCTATACAGACTTCAAAACTTTTGAGTATAAGTATATTCGAGTCTTTCCGTGGACCAGATCTTATTCTGACAGCATCAGCCCTTCAGAGATCACTGAAAGCAGAAGATTGAAGTACTGTACAGGATCCATCCAATGATTTTTTCTTCTTCTTCATGCACTTAATATGTTCTTTTTCTTCCTCGTTTATTTTTTTTTTTTATAGTTTGTTTCATGATAGAAGGGAAAAGAGATAGTTTGGTGTATTGCGTACTATCAAATTATCATTGCAGTTGATGTATCATTATCACTGGAATTATTATCACTACAAGGATAAGATAAATAATCTGCTTTTCATTGTCACTGTCATTCCAACGAGAAAACAATGCAATCAAATTTGAAATGTTACAATTCGTTACACCGATGATTCATTATTCCGAAGATTCGTCCGAAAATAAGATAGGGCTTCGGAATACTTCGGAAATTTTGCTTGTACGCACCTCCTTTTTATTTTGGATCGACGAACCTTGTTTCATTTCTGATTAACGGACCTTCGGAATAAATGTTCACAAAATGCTCGCATTAACGAACCCTACTTTATTTTCGAGTTAACGATCATCTTTTTGTAGGGATTTTTGTTTCGGAGTAATGGACCTTATTTCATTTTCGGGTTAGCAAACTTTCGGAATAACAAAAATCAACCAAAATGATTACAGTATAGACAATTTTTGAAGGCAAACAATAGCGTTGATGTAACATGAGTTACAATATAAAAGCGGTGTGTGTAATATGCTGTTCAACAGTTTGTGTGTGTGTGTATGTGTGTGTCTGTGTGCGTGTGTGTCTGTGTGTGTGTACGTGTGTGTCAAGGTAAATTTTGTACTGTAAGACTCATGTGTAATTATGGATTGTAACGCTGTTCAATATAATTCTTTTGTAGATTCTTGTATAGTCTTGTTTGTTTGTATGGATCTATACGAAATACTGTTTGTATTCGTGTCATTGTGAAAACAATAATTGTTATATTGAACGAAATTCGAACAAAATAAAAAAAAAGTGTGTTTGTAAGTTTGTCAGAAGGACTTACGAAAAAACTGAAAGTATGTATTTCTGGGTAATTCAGCACAACAGAAAGGACAATAATTCAGACAAAGAGAACCACTGAGAAAGAAATTATCATTACCAGAAAGTAGTAGTAGTAGTAGTAGTAGTAGTAGTAGTAGTAGTAGTAGTAGTAGTAGTAGTAGTAGTAGTAGTAGTAGGTGTAGTGGTAGTAGTAGTAGTAGTAGTAGTAGTAGTAGTAGTAGTAGTAGTAGTAGTAGATGTAGTAAAAGTAATGATAGTTGTTAAGGTTTTTTAAGCTGCAGTATAAGTTAGTAACAATCGGTGGCATCAGGAATGCTATGATTATTAATTTGTAGAAGTATAGTACTGGCCATGACAGCAGCAATAGCACGAACAGTGGCGGTGATGTTATTAGAACTGTGGCAATAAAAGACGTTAAGTATAGGTAGAAGTGTTGGCAACGTACCACTGCAGCATTTGCCGCTTGAGCTCGCATGGTAACAGATGTCGGGCCTGTGTAACCATGGCATTCGTTGTGATCATCACTGATCGGTTACTGATATCGCACACTTGTGACCTATTTTCGAAAAATGAAAACTTTACGCAGTAGCACGATTTCCCAGAAGACATATGGGGGAGGTATAATCATAAGCCATAGAAATGTCCTTTCATTATTTCCAAACAGGGCGTCTGATCCCTTTGTGGAGGCACCTCACTTGAACAAACTCATCGCGGTGGAGACATGGTTATTCAGGATACAATTAGACATCATTTTCGTGAGAACCGAGCTGAGAGAGAGAGAGAGAGAGAGAGAGACTGAGAGAGAGGGGGGGGGGGGAAGGAGGGAGAGATGATTGAGTAAAATGAAAAAGAAAACCGAAGTTCAGTGTTCAGAACAACACTAAAGTAGGGTGGCGATTCAAAGCCGTGAAAAGAGCCGACAGGCATTAACTCAGCGCCCGTGTCGTTATAATTACCCCGAGATGGGTCGCCTCTCGCACTGCTCCAGCTATAGAGATGGTTCTCCCTGGCTGGGGGCGGGCTCGGGAGAAGATAACTTGGTCATTGTGTCTCGGGCGCGCATTGTTGTGTATTTCACGGATGGGCGGCACCAAGCCTCTGCCGCTATTGAGCTTCCCCGGTAATTAGCCAACTGGCAACAAGAGATGATTACACCAACACAGTGATGATTATTAGATCTGTTACACTACCCTCTACATTGCCGCTGCTGGAATCATTACCCCCCCCCCCCCAACACACACACACACACACACACACACACACACACAGTGGCACCACCATTACTACCGATACTAAAGTTCCTTCTTATATTTATTTATTTATTTTCAATCTGCATCCTCACATATTTCTTCTTCCGGATTTACCTCTAGTATTAGGTTTCTCTCCAGAATTGTAAAACATTGTTAACGGCATGTGCATTCCTTTCAAAGATGATTTTGTGCACGATGCTTTCATCAGCCATTGGGTGACCTAGGGCGTACATTTACAGCTAACTGACAGTGACTGAAGTGAAAGTCTCAAAACGTTGCAAGCCACATAAAAGAAACTTGGATACTTCTTGATGGTATTGATGGCGTTCTGGGCAGATGACAAATAAGAACTCCATGCATGTCTTTTTTTTTCCCGTTTGCAACAAGAAATCACGCTCAGATGACCAAAAAAAAGTTACGAGTTTGAATGAGAATAATCATATACCCACCTTTCACAACTTTTCTGCTTTATGTTGTCCTACCAGCCACCGACGTTGTCAAAATGAAATATGGCCGTTAAATAGCACGAACAACACATTCCCCATCATAAAGTTAGCGACGCATTGCTCTACACAAATGAGATATTCTTTCTATTAAGAAAAAAAAAAAAAAAAAACCTCTTAGATTATCTTGTGTTTAGGTGAAACGAGTATACCTCAATTCAAGAAGCAACGAAAAAGAGATTGTAAAAGCGTCCTACCTTACCTGTTTCCCTACAAATGTATACATTCCAATGGAGATAATAATCTCTCTTGCTTTCCGGCCACAGAAAGTAGAACATATCTCTATTGGACGATTGAAAGAAAAGAGCTTTTATGCTTGTTAGGCAAAACAAGAAAAAATATCGAATCTTTTCCTGGTTACCTGATTCCACAAGATACCAGTTACACCTTCAGAATGATGCTGGTCGCGAAACGTTTAATATCTCCTTTCCCTTTGTAAAACACTGACAGAATGATGGGGTGCAGCGAACTGATTTACGAACCTAAGAAAACGTTCCAACTTTACAACATTATGACATGCCCGTAATCGCATATAAGAGAGAGACTATTTTTACAACTTGTAAGACTGATAGCATAAGGACAATAATAGATAAGGACAATACAAAATCCTCCTCTGCTGGATCTCAATAAATTTCATCTCTCAGCTACCAAGTTTGAAATGACCCGTCCCTCATCGCGTTTACATAAAGAGAAGTTGACTTGTAACCGAAAGCAGGTATATTAGGCTTTCAACAAAAGGCAAAGTCACAAAGTCTGTTCTTGTAAGGAAAAAAAAAAACACAATTTGCTCCATGTAGAAGGTTGAGAAGAGCAAGTGACTATGGCGTCTCGTTAGGGACGAGTTCCGAATTCTTGCTCGTTGTGGTGGAACTGATCGTGCAATTAACCCGTCTCTTATTTTCCCTTTTCCGTGGGGTTAGTCGTAATGAGGCCACCAGAATTGTGCGAGAACAATGAATCTTGTACCAAACGATCGAAGTGAAATACTCAGAGATTTGTGTAAAACTCGCTGCTGCGACGCTGAACCAGCCAGAAAGAACAAAACAGAAATACAAAATACAGATGAGACACGGTTGCAAAATAGACAAAATCATGGTTTAAAGGAAGAGTTAGATGAGTGGATGAAAGTATTCATAAGTAAAGAAGAACTGAGATTACAAGGTACATGGATAAAGAGGTAAATAGTTTGGTGTGAAGTGGGGGAGGGGGAGGGGAGAGAGAGGAGGAAAGTCAACGAGGCGCCGGAAACGCACCTGTCCATGTACATTAATTAAAGTCAATTCTCTTCAAATACGTGCTAGAAATCCAACCCCACGGCGCAAAGGAGCTACAAATGCAATTGTTTAGATTTCTGGCACAGTGGCGTTCTTTACGTCCCTTCTCTGTAAGTGAAAAACGCTCTTCCTTTGAAAAATTCACATTGAATGGACACCGTGACAGGGAACCGGAAATCACCGACAGACTCTTCTCGAATAATTAATCAAGTAAAGATCAGTAGCTGCAACTGCTTTGTTTTTTTAACCAGGCGTTTGACAAGCAATTTAAAGTAGCTGGCTCGGCTGACGTCGTATGCACATGTCCTCGTATAGTTCGGATTGCATGAAATGCATGTAACACTTTGTCATTTCTTGATCTGTTGCATTTACTCCACCGATTACTTTCCCAAACAGCTGTTTTTCTATTAATGTGAATATTCTGCGAGCCAAGCGCGCCGGAACACTTCTGGTTTTGGGGGGGCAAAATCTCAACGGGGGCACATTATGTGACGATGTGAGATCCTCGGCGCGGTAGCGAAGCGAGTGAGCGGGGGGGGGGGGGGGGGTGGGGGGTGGGGGGTGGAAAGGGGGATAACCCCCCCCCCCCCCCCCCGTAGGGAGCTTTTGTAAAACAGGGTACAAAAGTCGCGTTTATATACCATTTAAAAGCAAATTTCTAAGGAATTAAACATAGTGAAAAATAATCAGTGCGAAGGACTATGATTATTACATACGGCCGAGTACATAATAATGTGATTGTGTGAGATCCTCGGCGAGGGAGCGAAGCGACCGAGCGGGGGAGGGTGTGGGAGGGGGGACACCCCCTCCCACGGTAGGGACTTTTGGTAAAAACAGAGTATAAAAGTCGCGTTTATAGAGAATTTAAAGCAAATTCTAGGGAATTAACATAATTGTATTGAAAACATCAGTTGGAAGGACTATGATCATAACATACGGGAGTACATTAATAATGTGATGGTGCGAGATATCCTCGGCGAGGGAGCGAAGCGACCGAGCTGGGGGAGGATGTGGGAGGGGGACACCCCCTCCCACGGTAGGGACTTTTTGTAAAAACAGAGTATAAAAGTCGCGTTTATAGAACATTTAAAAGCAAATTTCTAGGGAATTAACATATTGAAAAAATCAGTTGGAAGGACTATGATCTGAACATACGGGGGTATATTATGTGATGGTGTGAGATCCTCGTCGAGGAAGCGAAGCGACCGAGCGGGGGGAGGGTGTGGGAGGGGGATACCCCCTCCCACGGTAGGGACTTTTTGTAAAAACAGAGTATAAAAGTCGCGTTTATAGAACAGTTAAAAGCAAATTTCTAGGGAATTAACATTTTGAAAAAATAAGTTGGAAGGGCTATGATCTTAACATACGGGGGTATATTATGCGATGGTGTGAGATCCTCGTCGATGGAGCGAAGCGACCGAGCGGGGGAGGGTGTGGGAGGGGGATACCCCCTCCGACGGTAGGGACTTTTCGTAAAAACAGAGTATAAAAGTCGCTTTTATAGAGCATTTTAAATTAAATTTCTGAGGAATTAAACATAGTAAAAGAAATCACTGCGAAGGACTTTGATAATAACTTATGAAAACTTTTCATTTTACAATAAGTACGGGCAGAACGAGCGAGCCACTTTTACTTTGCAATTTATCTGAAATGTACTCATTAAAAGCTTAAACGTGATCGCATCGTTCGAACAATAAAAAATATTCTTATACTGCTAGAAAGCAAAGAAGAAAATGAAATGTGTAAGGTTTACTAAAGGTATGTTTCTGCGGGCACACTCGAGGACACGAGGCTACCATCTATACACTAAATTTATTCATAAGTTACTATTAGTGTATAGATACAATAATGTATGTTGTTAGTGTTGTATAATCTTCGCCCCGTTAGGAGCGAAAATTTTTGCATTTTCAGTTATGAAATTACAACATTTAAACAAGAAATATGCCTTTATTGTTCATTTTGGTCTTTAAATCAGTGATTAATTATTTGTTACAGGGGGCACTTTGGGGGGGGCAAAAACTCGTTTTGCCCCCCCAACATTTTGTTTGGGGGGGCAAGTGCCACCCCTGCCCCCCCGCTTCCGGCGCCCTTGCTGCGAGCTATTGTCTAGATCCAGGCTAGATCTATGCTCTTCAGCTTTCAACACGCTAAAATAAACAATAATTATAATAACATTCCTCCCATGTACGCCAGCGCTCGAGTACACTTTCCTTTAGCGTCCTTTTCTGGATCTCCACCTTGCAATAGTGGGGCACGTGGATCGTACGGGATTCCCTCACGAGCTCATTAGTTGTCATTGTTATGAGACGAAACAATTCCTAGTCGTTCAGTCGTATTCGTCACGACCAAGAACTGCAATCAGCGCCCATTGATTGCGTGAATTCCAAAGACTGGTTCTCTTCTCTTTAAACCTCTGAGGACCAGCGTGCTGAAAAACGCCACTGACAATTATACTCGAAAAGTTCGCCAAAGGAAATGATAGAGTTAATGGGCAACTCCCTCGTAGGTATCGGCGATGCAAGGAACAATTCAAAGTGAAAGTGCTTTTGTGCGTAATGAAAAAGCTGGTCTTTATCTCCCTTTGTCGAGGCTGTTCAATGATACCCTTTGGGGTGACGGTGGTCTTATCGATTCCAGGATAATGATATAGGACTGGGTAAAAGGCGGGCTCGTTTGAAGGTGACTGGGCCAATACTGCCAGTGATCTAGCCATCTGCGAGCTAAGATGGGGCTGAGCTCTTGGGCATTTTGGCGCCTAGCGGTGACAAAGCCAGTCAGATACACCAGCCCCCCTGAGCATTATCAAAATTCATCCAAGTACATGTAAAACGTTATCGGCATTTAATAGTGCCGGAGACGATATTGTGACTCATGAAGATTTTAATGCATGTCCATCACTGGTGGCGGCGCTTTCACGGCAAACTAACCACGTATTCTACTTTGGCGTCTTCCAGACAAAAGAATCCTGGCATTTTCTCCATAATAATATTTGCGATGATTCATTCAACACGAAAATAATAGCTAGCAAGACGCAAACTTTAATCATCGTATACCATGTGCCTGAAATGATGTAAGTTCAGGACGACAGATAACGGAGAACTATTTGAATATGCTTGGAGAATATGGCGCAAGGATGATGACAGACTTGTGACTGCTTTCCTTTCACATGATATCCAGTGGAAGGATGTGGAGGGCTTTTAGCAGTAGATGCGTACCTGTTTGGCAGAATGTCTAAAATGTCATTCAACTCATTTCCTTTCCATCATCGTCATCATCATCATCACCATCATCATCATTGTCATCACCACATCCACCACCATCATGTCTTGGTCAACTGCGTCGAGGATAGAATCAGACTGTATAGTTACGAACTGTTGATAATAAGTTAAGGTTGTCGTCAGTGCTGTTTGGAATGGTGTTTTAGAGAAGGAACCACGCCAACTGTGTTTTGGTAACTTCTTCCAATCCTTAAACCGTTACACCTTTCGATCGCCTCGCGGTGACCTCGTTCCTCCGCACCCTCTTGTGAACTACCACCTACTAATCCTAGCGTTAAACACGCCGTCACAACACAGCGCACACTAATTAGCAGTCGGGGTAGCGGCGGTATACCGCGGGGAGCAAACCGTTACGCCTGCTGACGGCCTAAATCGTGGTCGCGCAACCTCCGTGGGACGAACTCTGTAATTAGCCTGGGATTTCGTGGGGGGGGGGGGGGGGATGGGGAGGAGGAGGGGGCGAGTGAGCCTCATCACTTATTGTGTCGCTTTAACGACGCATTAATGTCGCACTGGAGGAGTCTCCACGCTCTTAATTGCCCTATGACTTCTTTTAGGTCGCCGGAATGGTCCATTACTGTTAGAGGGAAGAATATGTAAAAAAAAAAAAAAAAAAAAAACCTCTAAGATTTTGCATCAAACGGCGACAATGAATACACAACAACAACAACAACAACAACAACAATGATAATAACAACAACGAAGACTATACGACTACCAAACAGAAGAGAGCCACAATCTTCTTTCGGGGGATTTACGGAGTTAAGTCAACAATAACGGACCCTAATTTGGCCCGCGAGGAGAGAGTTCATCGGTAAAGTTAGGCTGATTACAAGAATCGGTCGAAAATGAGTTATTTCGCTCTCTCCCCGAACCCATAAAGGCAGGCAAGAGGCCCGTGTCAGTTTCCAATCAGCACCGGAATGTGGCGGGTAGATTATAAAAGCGATGTGAACAAACTTTCCAACATGAAAGTTCAAGAGTCCAGCGTATATTATAGGGAGCCAATATACGGTTGTGGAATTTTAAAGCTGCGCACGTTTTCACACATCAAGGAGATACTAGTAACGCCCACTTTTTACAAATGGAAAGAAGTCTTCCAATGACCAATACATACATTTTCTTTAATTTTTCTCCTTTTTTTGACATGAAATGATTAGAGTTAGAAGCAGTCTCTGCATCAGCTGAAATAACAGACGAACAATAAGGAGGACCATGAGGAAGGTGCTTGTAGTTGCTAAACCATGAACTAAAAACGTGATCTGTTATAACACTTCTGAGCACTAACATAGGAGAATAATACAGTCAAACCTGTCTATAGCGACTACCCAAGGTTATAGGCAGGTAATTGCTATAGACAGGCTCTTTAACACACCTTTTCTCTCGGAGGGACTTTCTTTTTAATGGCCGTATACGGCAGGTGGCCGCTATAGACAGGAGCCCGCTATAGACAGGTGGCCACTTAGACAGGTTTGACTGTATATAATGATAATGAAATAATATACATTATTGTAATGTACATCATAATTCCATACTAAATATATATTATAATTCCATGTCTGTTTAATTATCATTTCATGTACAGTATTATCGTGGTGAGTCTTCTTCCATTTCAGTTTGTCTGGTTTGACTCTAGTTATGATTCCAAACTTTAGCATGGAATTAAATAGGTGGTTTTTTTTTTTTTTCTGTGTGTGTGTGTGTTTGTGTGTATGTGTGTGTGTGTGTGTGTGTGTGTGTGTGTGTGTGTGTGTGTGTGTGTGTAAAGCTGCTCTTATTTAGGAGTTTTTTTTATGAACCAGGGGAGTTAAATCACTTACAGTGATTCTTCTTTTTTTTTCAGACTAGTTGGAGGACTTTGCACACCACACCAAAGATTGATTCTTCGTTAAAGATGAAGAAAGCTCTAAATATAGCTTAGAAAAATGTGAAGCTGGACCTACATACAGTACCAAGGTTACTGAGATATTACTATATCTATTTACGGAAATTTTACGCATTTCATCTGTATACAATGCCCCTTCAAGATGGTGAGAGCATCAGCACAAAATACAAAATGAAGGTCAGAATCTCTGATTCAAGGAAGTCCTATACATTTCCTAACTCAGCAGATTCCGTTGTTTACTGCACGTTGTTTACTGGTTATGGTGTTGAAATAGCCTTCGAATTTAAACGTGCATCGTCATGACTTTACAAAGGGAAAACTAAGAGCATCTACCGAGAGAACCTCGTTTACTACACAAAGTGCTAAAAGAAATCATGCACATTGACGAAAATTACAACTAATAAGACGATTGATTTAAGCATTAAACATAGACTTTTATGACTTGTCATGCATTTTTGTGAAATTCTCGGCAACATTTTCAGTTGTTTTAAAGCTATGATAAGTTCTGTTTTTTTTTTTCAAATGCTTCTTTGAGGATAAATTTAGTTTAAAGTAGAATATTATGGTTCATTTTACATGAAAAAATTAAGTAATTTCAAATGATGAATCATTGTGATCATCAAAGTAGTTGGTAATCGGGTAAAGTTCCAAAACATATTTCGTCATCTGTAAATATAGAATGACAAACATCTTTAGCTTTGAGGCAAGACAATATTTTCTTACAAGATGTTGACACACGAACAGATAAAAGAGCAATGTTTTAACGTTTGTGGATAAGATTCTGAGTTATAGTTTGAAGAATCACTTACATCAATTTTCCCAGATAATGCTCAGGTTAATAGCGATTTTTAAATGAACGAACTTTATTGAAAATTTACACATTCTATTCTCTAATGGCGATTTGTATGTCAAAGGAAAAGAAGATTCAATAGCAAAGAGTCTTACACATTCGGTAAGGATTTGGTTTCTCATATTAACTTAATGGTCTGTCTCTGCGACAGTGGTTTATTGGTGTTTTGGTTTTACTTTTTAAATAAAAAGTGGAAAACAGAACTTGGATTCTTTTTACTCAAAAATATGTTTAGCTGATTTTGATCGTCTTGATATTTAAAATCTAGTTTTATCGCTGTTTATGGTGATTTTTCCATTCTTGAGGACTTACATGAAATTGAGAAATGAGTGAAAAAGACCCTGGGCTATGTTTTTGTAAGATTTGGTAAAAATAGTTAAAGAACCATTGGGGTTAATAATACTTATATGTATTACATTTGATTCAATCCATCTTTTAGTGGAAAATACCTTATCATCACTTAGAATATGGGATCCGGATCACGATTTTTAAAACTTCACTGGATGTAATACTTGCCAGGACACGGTATAATATAAGATAATTATTTTAAAACGGATTGGTGATCTTATCAGAAACTAAATATCCTGACAAAAGATTCTACTTGTCAATGAAACGTTGTTGTGATGCACGTTTTGTTTTATCTCAAATTGCTATTGCATTTTGAAAAAAAGAAAAAGAAAATCCATTTATTGTGATTTTCTGTATTAAGATGCCTCTTCATCAATTATTCACACGAGTTATTTTCAAGGAACGAGTTAAAGAATGCAGATGCGGCATTTTTGATATTCAATTGAATAAGCCAGTTCGTAGTTAGCTCATGGACACATTGGTACGAATGACCTTTCTTCTTTTTCAGTCGGTTATGGGGCACTTCACTAGTTTTCAGAGCGACATAATGCATTTTTATAAGCTTTACGTAACAATTATGGATTTATCGATCCTGTTCAAACAAAGAATGAACATGCGTAGACCAGATGACCAGAATGATCCGTCAATATAAACACTTTGGAAAGCATCCATTTCATTATTTTGCATTTAATATGTTAGCAATCTCTTTCTATTAATATTGCCAAATACCACTTTTGCTGTCAGGTGGACATTTGTAAGGAGTACATGAATAATCATTACATCACAGATGCTTATCCCAGTGAATTTAAAAATCAACATGCCTTTTGGTACGAATGACCTTTTCTGCTCATGCGCAAAGTGGAACTCCGAACTGGCTTATTGGGAAACTTATCCAACTTTGCATCTAAAATGTTGTTCAAACTAACACTGATTAAATTACGGAAAGTCTTCCCATGCGTTGCAATTACTACAGTTAGTTATGTACATCAGCGAAGAAATTGTCAGTGTCATTTAAGGACAGTAACTGTTGCAGAGTGTTAACATTATTTTCATAGCTATTTTTCAAAGTTTACACGTAACCCACTATTGTCATCCCGATGATATTCAGAACATCTAAAATTGCAGGTACGAATATCATGCATATTCCTGCACTATAAGCTCAAACATGGATTGAAAAATATCATCTTGAGTAAGCTGGGGTAAAACTCCGACTGGAGCTGATGGGATCTTCATAAATTCGGGACAGTCCCGAATATTTACCACAATATTGTGGTGACGAATCATAGCAGACGAATCACCGCAGAATGGCTCCAATAGTCATGGGGGACATTTTGTGCCTTTCTCCTAGAAATCCTCTAAAGATTAATCCTTTTTCTGCTTAAAGTGCCGATTGTCACAGAAAATCCTCATAGCATTGTACACACAACGTCTAAAGTAGCTGGTGCATAAAGGGTTAACCGGCATTTTTGCCTCGGCAAACCAATTCAATGTGCATCACGCCAGACAATACGCGTGTAATCAACTGGCCCTCTATCTTCGGAGTTATTTAAAGTGATGATACAGTTTTGGTTGAGATGGGGTTTAAAGGGACTGTACAGTACTGGTTGAGGTGGGGTTCATGTTTCTAACATTCTTAAAGGACAAGTTCACCTTCGTTAACATAAGGATTGAGAGAATGTAGCAATATTAGAAGAACATATCATTTAAAGTTTGAGGAAAATCGGACAATCCGTTCAAAAGTTATGAATTTTTGAAGTTTTTGTGCAGTCACCGCTGGATGAGAAGACTACTGTATTGTATGATATCACATGCGTACAACAATATAAGGAAAATATAAAGAGAATTTCACAAAATTTCATCTTTTGAAAAAAGTACACATTCCCTTGACTCGTTACTGACATTATGTTATGGGTATTATTCCCAATGCCTTTAGAAAGGGGCAAGTCAAGTGCTCTTTTATTATGCGAAAAAAAGTGAAAAAATGTTGAATTTTCTTTACATTTCCTTTATACTGTTGTACTCATATGACATCACGAGCCTTAGTAGTCTCCTCATCCAGCGGTTCCAACACTATAATTTTAAAATTCATAACTTTTGCATCGATTGTCCAATTTTCCTCAAATTTTCACTGATGCGTTCTACTAATATTGCTGCATTCTCTCAGTCCTTATGTCTATGAAGGTGAATTTGTCCTTTAAGTGAGATAATGAAAAAACTCTTATGAAATAAGAAAGAGCATGTAATTTTAAAAAGGATTTGATGAAAATTGGTTTTCAAATGGCTGAGATATCCAAAAAAAAGTGATAATAATGAATGGTGACAGGCCACGCCTTTTATTAGGATCCCTTTGTTTCACCTTGTTTTTGGATATCTCAGCCATTTCAACACTGATTTTCATCAAATAAGCTTTTGATACCCCTTAGAATTGCATGCTCTTTGACATCTCATGAGCGGTTTCTGAATATCTAGCAAAACGTTAAAAGCTAAATCCTCACCTCAACCAGAACTGTACACACCCTTTAAAGAGGAAATCCAGTCCAAATATAAGTTAGTCTGATAAGAAAGAGTAAGATATTACGAGTTCAACAGTAACATTTTGATCGAAATCAGGTGAAAAATAAGAAAGTTAAGACATTTTGAAGTTTCGCTATTTTTTGAGGAAACAGTCCTTGAACGGTCAATATGAATATACAAATGACAAAGTGAGCATGTCATCCCCTCACAACTTGCCATATCGTTTGTACATAAAATTTTGAAATTTCCAGTTTTTCATTCCAATGCAATTATGTCAGAGGCTCAAATCCTGATATATCTAACTGATCACTATTCTTAAGTTATTCAACCAGGAATAATATCATGTTTCAGACTTCAATGGCAGAAACATTGAATTTTGTACATGATCAATGGAAAATTGTGAGGGTATGACATGGTCAGCTCACTCATTTGCATATTCATATCCACTGTACAAGAACTGTTTTGCAGAAATTAGCAAAACTTCAAAATTTCATAACTTCTTTATTTTTCATCCGATTTCAGTCAAATTTTTACCGTTGAACTCATAAGATTTTACTCTTTCTTTATCAGACTAACTCATTTTTGGATTAGATTTCCCCTTTAAGGTTTCGATTATTTTGGTGAGATAAAGAGAAACCTCCTATGAAATATAAAACAACATACAATTCTCAGAGGAATTCGAAGTTTCTTCAATTGGTTTTGATATAGTGGAGATATTTAAAACAAAGCAGTTCTGATTTTTTTTAAAAAAAGTGGGACCCATCCTATATTCATATCACTTTTTCGTGATATCTCAGCCCATAAGGCTCACGAATCCGATACTATACTAGGCAAACGGCCCTTACACGTAGGTTCACTATTACATCACGAGGCTTAATGTGTCGGTCTCATGGGCTTTTTTTTTTTTGTTTTTGTTTTTGTTTTTTGTTTCTTAGGCCCGAATTCACGAAGGTGGTACAAATGGAACCATGGACAAAAACCATGGAGCGCCAAGTGTCGCACGGAATATTTCGTTACGAAATTGGTTATTTCGTCGACAAAATGACAGTTTCGTTAACGAAATTATCATTTCGTGGACGAAATGTTCATTTAGTTACAAAATGTTGTCATTTCGTTACAAAATAATCATTTCATCGACGAAATGACTGATTTCGTAACGAAATATTCCATGCGACACTTGGCGCTCCATTGTGTTTGTCCATGGTTTAAACCATGGTTTCATTTGTACCACCTTCGTGAATTCGGGCCTTAGTGTCGAACTCAATGGGCCTTCTTTGCCTAATGTCGAGCTCGTAGACTGTATGAATCGTGAGATATATATGACTCGTGAGTGTCGAACTCCTCACGTGCATATCTTAACCCAAGGGGTTGCGATTTAGTTGTTGTTTTCTTTTTGTTAGTTTTATTTTGTTTTTGTTTGTTATTTTTTGTGATGGTGGTGGTGGTATGTGAGACTCCATCGGCTCTCGAAGATGTCACAATAGGAACAACCCATTTCACTTTGTCCATTGGTTTTCTCTTTCCCCCTCTCTATCCCTCTCTTTCTCTCTCTAACCGTCTCCCTCTCCCTCCATCTCTCTCTTTCTCTGTCTACTGTTTTCTGCCGTCTGCCAAGCTTAATTTGCCGCCATTGATCCCGAAATAGGAAGTCGTATCATTCAGGTTAACATTCCCATTGTTGTGCAGTAATTGACTCAATTTACGGAGGGGTAATTTATCTTGTTTATTTTTTCTTCTCCCTCTTTCCTTAAACGAGCAAAAATGGGCTTCTCCCTTCATTCTGTAGCAGTAGGCATTGTTCAGTTTAATGGGGCACTTTCAGGTTATTGGCGGTTGATGATGATGGCGATGAAGATACTATGTCTAACACAAATGAGGTCTCGTTACAGAATTGCCTATCGGGTATTCGAATTTAGGGTTGGGAATCATTTGGAAAGGAATCAGTGCTCATGGAAATAGATGGTTGCTGCTGTGTGCATAGTTATGTGTACAACAGTTTGAAAAGGGATTCTTTTCTTAAAAGAAATATTTGATTCATTCATTTCAAATAATTATTTCGAATTGTCTTCAGAGTCTGGTAAAATTAACTTTGCTAGAGATTGTCCTGTTTTGTTTCAAATTCCATTCACTTTCTCTTTGAAGTAGAAGGTGTCTGTATAGTTGGAAAAAATCACATCAAATAAGGTTATGATATACTGTTAAAAAAGGAAAGCCGATCTTTATGTATTGATGATGTGAATAACATGGGCGGTGATTTGGCTCAGTTGTTAGCCTGTCAGACCCGGGTTCGATTCCCGAGTTTAGCTGAGCAATGTTGTGTGCAATCATACCGTCCCCTCAAGTAAAAGACAAAACACTCTATTGATAAGTCATGGAATGGAGGTCCCGTGTTTGAGAGAGTCACAGCTCATGTACGTAAAAGATCCCACTTCATCCATTCATCGCAAAGAGCAGGATCCGACCTTTCATGAGGCGTTCACGTCAATAAAGTCTTAATTACTTTTAAACTAAAATTCGATTTTCCACGATTGCTCTCTTTACATTGATGAGCATAGTTCCGGCTCCTTTGTTGACATGAATAGGGACGGCACACCGTCTATCTATATTGGAAGAAAAATACGTCTTATTTCTTCGGTCGATTGAAAGGTATTAAGAATTAATTGACGAGTCAATTAGGTGACCGACATTCTTGTAGAAAGCGACATGGTCGTAATAACGGTCGCAGAGCGTCTGACCCTTATGTTCAGTTTCTTTGTTCGCTTATATGTGATGATAATAACAATCATATCGGTATGAAAGGGACAAGTTGTTATGTTTCCACAGGATGAAAGAGAATGAGCGGCACATAGAAAGAGGAAGAGAAAAATGGGAAATCGGGATACGCGTATACCGACATAAGAGACATTTGGAATGATTTTGATACACAGACAGACAGACCGACAGACAGACAAAACCAGGGATAGGCTCATGATAAAGAGGAGTGGGTTTGAGAAGAGAAATATATATGAATAGATAATATATACAAGAGAGAGAGAGAGAGAGGGAGTTTTTATGCATGTGTTCGCATACATGTAAACATATACATACTATATAGATGTGTGCGTGTGGATGTGTGTGGGCATGGTAAAAGGCATTGACAGTGAGTGGAACAGTAGTAGACAAAATTATTCACGGTTACAGGATGTACAGTATGCCCCCCCCCCCAAAAAAAAAAAGAAAGAAAATGCGATCAGATTTCCAACATAATCAAACTGTCTGAATGCTATTCCAGGGTCTTAAAAATATAACATCTCACCTATATTTCGCAGAAAGCCCCATTCAATTTGATTGAGTGGTCACAGAGAAAATGTGGGCCTTTGTAAAGCATGTCATTGGTCTGATACTTCCAATTTTAGCACTTGGATGGTCTTGGAACTGCGTATTGCACAGAAATTGGGAGCTAGGGAAGGGATTTCTGACATGCTCTGCAACAATCCTCATTTCTCTTTGACCACTGCAGAAAATTGGACGGAATTTTCTGTAAGATGTGAGTAATAAGTTATAGTTTTACACCCTGAAATTGTAATTGGATTGATTCACTATTTCAAAATTAACGTTGCGGAGGGTCCCGTTGTTTGTTTGTTTGTTTTGTTTGTTTGTTTGTTTGTTTGTTTGGTTGGTTGGTTGTTTTTTTTGTTTGTTTTTTTTTTTGGGGGGGGGGGTTGGACATACACGGTATAATGATTAGGGCTGTTAACACCGGTTTAATCCAGATGACTTCAGTTTTGCCTGTATATGAGAATGACCAAGGTTGTGTTGAATCATTTGAAAAACGTCAAACCATTATTTGAAAACATCGAAACTTTGCGTACTACTCTATATCTAACATTCATTATTTCGACATCAATCTCAATTGAATTGAAATGGTGCCCTGCTGATTGAAGTGAATAAATCTATGTCGTCACGTACGGGTACTATATCACGTGACCGATCATGACATGGCTCCGTAAAAAAATGAAGTCTGATAACGACTGATATCATCTCATTGAAAGTAATGGAAATAGAAATTTGTTAAAAAGAGAGATAATGTGATATCCTAATCACCTACTGCTCTAATTTCAAATCCAAGAATATTTAGAAGTTCGACCTTGTTCTCTTTCTAAATCATGTTCCTGTGACATGTATGATGTTTTGGTATTATGCTCTTGCTGTAAATGTATGAAACCAATTTATAGACGTGGGAAATGTATTCTCTATAGACGTGGGAAATGTATTCTATAAATGACAAGGCTGGGTGAGACAAAATTTACAATCAAACGAACAAACAAACAAGCACACAAACTAATTGGGGATCGTAATCTCGCTAAATTTCTTTTTTTATTCAGTTTCAGTTGTTTTATCTTTACCCACGTTTCAAATTTCCACCGGGTTATTTGGATAAAGAAAGTAAATGTGTAATGTTAATCAAACCTTTATACAGTGAGCAGCCCTATTATTCCTATCCAATCCAATGATATATATGTCAGTAAGTAATACTGGCGCAGTGACTTCAAATCCCATCCACCTGCTACTCCGGCGGTAGATTTATCTTCCATTGTTGGATGAAAGGTGGGGGGATCCAAATACCGATGTTTTGATGTGCATATAGATTTCGTACGGAGAAAGACGCCTGAAACATTGTAAAGGTTTTTGAATCTTTTATCCTGACACATAAATAATGAACGATTTCCTCTTGATTGTCAACAATACTGCTCACAACATCTTGTTAAAGGAAACCAAAACCCAAAGAGAAATGTGAATTGAGTGAAAGCAGCAACATAGTAGAACATATCAGTGAAAGATTAAGGAAATCGGACAATCGATGCAAAAGTTATGAATCTTTAAAGTTTTGGTGTTGTATTCAGTGGATAAGAGACAGCTAGCGTTCATGACATCATGTGTGGATGACAATATTAAAAAAATATAAAGAAAATTCAACATGCTTTCATCTTTCTAGCGTAATAAAAGAGCACTTAACTAACCTCTTTCAGAAAGCAGGGGGAATGATATTACCCTTAACATATGTCAGTAACAAGTTGATGGAATGTGCAATTTTCATGGAAAAAATTAATTTTTGTGGAATTCTTCTTTTATTTTCTTTATATTGTTGCCCACACATGAACTCATGAACTCTAGTAGTCTCCTCATCCATTGATTACAACACCAAAACTCTAAAAATTCATAACTTTTGCATCAATAACACTATTCAGCCCCGCGGTATAAGTACTATTGGATGCACTGAGGCCCACAGTTTTAGCAAGAAATTGGAAATTATAGGCACAGCATTATTGTTTTATAATTTGGACCAAAATATTAAACAAAAGTAGATGACAATAAGGCGAAAAGTCGTGTGATGTTCGGATGCGATGTTATGAGGGGATCCAGCAGTGACCGTATACTGTAGGAGCAGGCGATGATGTCACAATTGCTTTTGTGACATCATTACACAAAGAGTGTACTATTTGAAAAATGCCGTCATAAAACATGACGTCGTTTTCCAAAAAGTTAAGATATCATGGGATGTCGCGAAGCTCTTGTAACCAATCACTATACGGTGCATTTTTTTTAATCCAATGAGATGAAAATATCGAAGAGAGCGACAAAGAAAGGTGGGTATAATGTCATGAATATGCACATGAAAGTTTAATTCGTGTAATCATGAATTGGATGGAGAAACTGACGTGGATGAAGTGTATCTGGCGAGGCAAGAGATGACATTGGTACATGGAGCTCGAGAAATGAAGCAAGTTTGTTGATCCTTCTTAAAATGAGACCTGGACGATTATCAGACGTTTATACATTTCATCAATTATACTTTAGTTTCAGAATCTATGGTGATTTGGATAAGGAATAAGAATGCTTTCAAAACTTACAACGAATCACAATGAACAAGGATGATGACATGGCAGCTTCACCGTAACAATGCATGAGTGGGGTTGAAGGACGCAGAACAAAGGAAAAAATGCATAAATTTTACACAGGTGAATTAGCGTGTTAAGCAAGCTGTATTTTATGGAATTACGTTGCTCCATTTCTGAAATATGTGGGCCTCCCATGTTTTCATCCTTGTACAGTGTAATTTCTGTTATGTTTTTTTTTTCCAGAGTATTGGTTTCTCTGCTCAAGGACCCAAATAAATTCCACACATCTATACATGGAGTTGTCGATTTATGTACTGCATGATGTGAAATTGTGAAAATCGTCTGGACTTCCCCTTTAAACTTCCGGTGGTAATGCAGCCGTATGGTACAGTGTCATAGAAATGACACGTGTGCTATGTTGATTGCTGCCATCTCTGATCTCCTTGGAATCATAACAGGAGGGGGGGGGGTGAAACATGAAACAGAGTGGAGAAGAGGTACAAGACAGAAATAATTTCAACAAAGCTTTAAAAAAGTGTAATTGAACATGTGTACACTATAGTGCAATGGAAAGCTTTAAGATCTGATTGTGCTTAGCGTGAAAATTCAGTACATTTTAGCGCGTTGGTCGTCGACGAACGTCACCCCTCCCCCTCCGTTTTGCCTCGTTCTTCAAAAACAAATGGCCGTGTGCCTTCTCATTGGCTTGGTCAGTTGATTATTCGTTATTCGCTTGGTTGGAAGTGATTCCGCCTGATAGGATAGATGCCATGTAACTTTTGGATCCTACGTTGCTTGTCCATGAGTAAGAATCGACAAAATAGAACGAAGTCGGTGGATGGATCCAGCGAAAACAGGTCGATCATATTTTGATGAGAAGTTAAAGTTAATATCATATGAACTTTTTATTATCTTAACCCGTTTCAGGAAATAGGGTGGAGAAGAAAAAAAAATGGAGGTTGATGATTATTCCTGATTGGCTTCGGCTAACATGGGCTTGATTTCCACGTTAATTACATTTCTATTTCCCTGTCCTCATGGCTCAAGGCCGGCCAATATCACCATTTTCCGCCTTTCTGCGCACCAGCCCATTCCGAAAGTAATGGCGTTGGGCTCGCTAAATTAATAACGATACTTGGGGTGTACCGACTGTCAGCTATTCTCATTTTTACTCGGTGTTCTGTTAAAGTTGTCGTCAGTTTAGATAATGAAATAAAAATGGAAATAAAAAGAAAAAGAAATGCTCCTTTGGCCGAGCGTGAAATGAGCGGCGTAAGCAGCAGAAACCCAAACACGTCTTTGTGTTCAGTTGTCCATGGGCAGCGGGAGGCGCGAAATATTTCGTTTTATTGCCAGAATGTTAAGATTGGCTACGGAGTTTTGAAACGTCATGTTATCGCTGAACACTTATCCGCTTTGTTTCGAATCCTCTGCATAAATTTGTTATTATTGAGGACTGTATACACATACACGCATACGTTATACGCAAACACTATAGAGATGTAGATGCAGATACATGAATGTATGATTATTATAGTATATTATGTATGTATGTATGTATGTATATATATATATATATATATATATATATATATGCGTGTGTGTGTGTGTGTGTGTGTTTGTACTTGTTATCCTTTTTTATTTTGTTGTTGTAGAACGGACCTATAGAGAAAGGGAAATTTTTTTTTAGCTTAAAGGGATGATACAGTATTGGTCGAGATGAGAAATTTTGAGCCTTTAAGTTTTTGCAAGATACCAAGAATACACTTATGAAATAGTACAGAGCATACCATTTTAAGAGGAATTCAAAGTTTATTTGATGAAAATCGGAAACATCCAAAAACAAAGTAAAACAAAGCGATCGTAATAAAGTGTGGGTCCCACACTTTATTAGAATCGCTCTGTTTTGGATATCTCAGCCATTTCAAAACCAATTTTCATCAAATAAACGTTGAATTCCTTATGAAATTAAATGCTCTTTCATATTTCATAGGAGGTCTCTCATTATCTCACCAAAAATGTTAGAAACCTGAAATTAGGTCTGAACAAAAACTATACAATTCCTTTAATAGGAGTGAAATTAAATGCAAACCTTAGCGTGCTCCCTTCTTCCAATGTGGGACTTTCAGATATCTTCGTCTGTACACGTTTAGGATTGAATTTTTTCTCGTCAGTTCTGCTTTAAGCAGCCTGCTCCTGGTATCTTAATACTCTCAGAATGAAATCCAGCAATTGTGGCAGAAACATGGTGCTATTGCAGGGAACTTGAACACGCGGGCTCACGGCCACCTCATTTTTTGCGCCCCGAAAGATGTGGCTCCCTAACCATCATGAGTTCATGACTGTACGCTGCCTCCGTTTTGGAGTTTCATAATCCCCTACGCGTTCGACCAGATCATGAGCCTGAAACGTCATTTCGCGCGCGAGAGATCGCAAACATAATTACCACTTAATTGAATGTACACACAATTATCGCCCGTCGCGCCAGCGCGCATTTCTCACCGACGCCGCACCCAAGCAGAAGCCCGGGGTATTACACCTGTGTGCGTGTGACGTCAGCGATTTAAAGGATTACAAATGGAGGGGGAGAGAGAAAGAGAGAGAGAGAGAGAGAAAGAGAGAGTATAAAGGAGGTAGAGAGAGAGAGAGAGAGAGAGAGAGGGAGAGAAAAGATTGAATCATGAGCGAAAAGAATAGAGTTAGAATATCAATATTGTAGGCCGGCGAATATGATGTTAGGTTGATTGACAACGCAATACGCCCTTTAGTTAGACCGAAGCAGAGGGTGAAATGAGACACTACCAGTGTAATTGGCAGACTACATGACTAATGTTCCTCCTTGTAGTCATACTACCCGCGGCTCTCGAATTTCTTTTACTCATTCTGTCAACATCTTCACCCCTTCCTCATCCGCTCAGACCTATCTCTCTCTCTCTCCTTCCTTCCTTCCCACCCTCACATTCTCCGTCATTTTCCATATGAGGATTATTTCATTTCATGTCATTTCATTTCATTTCATTCCATTTCATTTCACTTCATGTCTATTTCGTTTCATACGTTTCATATATTTCATATATTTCGTATCATTACATTTCATATATTCCATTAAATGTCATGTCATTTCATTTCATTTCATTTCACTTCATGTCTACTTCGTTTCATATATTTCATAATCATTACATTTCATATATTTCATTTAATGTCATGTAATTTCATTTCATTTATTTCACTTGATTTTATTTCATTTTATTTTATTTCGTGACATTTCATTTTCGACAAAATGCATTAGCAGATAAACGCGTGAATTCACATTGTACAGAAAATCAATATACATGTAACATTGTAAACAAGGACAAATAATGTGGACTGAAATACAACAACTGTTGTGACGCTTACGACAAAATCGAACCAAAATTGACTGGAAACTGCTGAAAAAAAAGAGTTTTTGGTTTGCAACCTCTTCGTAAACAGTATCTAATATCGAATTGGTGAACTAACAAGACTGGGCAAAGTGCCTTTAAAAAGGACAAAGAGAAATATAAACACACACACACACAGAGACGTTGTATACGACAGTTGTAGAGATAGATTTAATAATAATAATATCGCAAAATATAATTGCATTCGCGTCATCTTGAGTTGAAAAGGGAAAACGCGGAAATTCCACGCTTGCAATGAGCAATACACGTATTGGTACCCTTAATTCGAAGTAAAGACATAGCAAAGGAGAGATTATGGTATATATTTATAGAGAAGAACAACAACAACAACAACGAAATGGGAGGGACACCTGTGTCGCGATTCATCGTCTGGCAAATTCGGCACGTTGTGCGAAGAAACACAGCATGTCGACAATATTTTGTCTATATATCGAAATATAAATCTATGTATCC